>NW_028270190.1:17755477-18055477 GCF_037043375.1 Chiloscyllium plagiosum
CACTTCTACACCTTCATAAAAGTTGGGTTGAGTAGTTTTGGCAGAGTTCTTGAAAGAGTCGTTGGAAGACTTGTTCAGTGCATTTGTGTATATTAGTCACACATGCGTTTTCAACTAATGCTCAGAAAGGAAAATTGAAATGATTGACATTTCTGTCATTCCACTGGTAGCTTTGTCACTTGTCTCTGTTCTATCCTGCATCCATTTGGAAGATGGTTTTGGAAATTGCTATTATTCTAATGTATTCTCGTCTGTGTGCACAGTCAATCCAGTCAGCGTTGATATAGCAACCTTGTTCATGACAGAAGATAATAGGACCAGAGTGATGTCAGTCCTCCAATATTGCACTGGAAGACAACTCTTCTCATGCAATTCCATGTGTTAGTTAGCATCTCTAAACCAGATGTATCATGCTGAATGATTGGATTCAAGTCTGAATTTCCCCATGATATGACAAAATGTTCAGAATTGGTAAGAAACGAGGGAGGCTGGGAATTCGTTATTAATTCATTCATTTATGAACCATCTCTCTTTCCTCCCGTGTCTCCCTTACATATTTCAGCTGATGTTAGTTTATTTGGAAATGACACATGAACTTTCTCAAATTTCTCACGGGATTCAAAGTCTCTGTAATGGTGTCCTACTCCAATATATTTGAGCATTGTCTGCTGGAAGATGGTTCATCCGTTCGTGATTATGTCAAGCATTCACATAAAGAGGCTTGTTTTCGGTTCAGTACAGAAAGAAAAGATATTCTGTTCGGATTTTCAGAGAGTGGAAACAACTTTCAGTTGATCAAATTAATTCAATATGAATAATATGTAAATTTTATAAGAGGGGAGTATAGAGTACAGCAGAGAGTAAGTTATCTTCATAAAAATACAAACAGGTAAACCTGAAGAAACTAAAATCCTTCTGGCAGCGAATGTGCAAAAATAGAGTTGATGTTTTAAGTCTGATAAATCTGAATAACATACAGAGACGTTGGTAGTCTTGCTGAAATTGTTGAGCAGTTTCTCTCCCTTTTTATGTCAGATGTCTACTACTGACAGTTTTTTTTATCGATCTGACATTTTCAGAAAATTACTTTGTGCAACTTACAGAACTAGGGTGCTCAGACAGCAATTGTATTACTGGAAGCTGAATTCCCAGATTTGTACTATTTTTCTGTGAGTAGCCCTCACACTTCAATTCAAGTAACTTCCAAGAGTCAGTTGAATCAAGGGTAAACATCTAAAAAAAAAAGACAAGTCTGCCCTTTTTCCTGATTTCATACAAGCAAATTCTTTCATATAAAACTCGAGACTCAAATTTAGAACAAGGAAAATCACAGTTTATCACAGAAAATAAAAGACTACTGGATGATGAGAGGTCTCCCTCAGAGTGGCATTCCAACGAGGCAATCTTCTCGAATTCAACAATCAACGGACTTTTATGCCTTTGACTCAAGCAAAGCATATTATTTCCATTATGTAAATTATTTTCCTCTTGAAAGTTCCAAGGCGGTTTTTGTTCTTAGTCCACCGAAAATGGTTCCGTAGGCCACAGGCTGCTGCAAGATGTTTCGCTTTTATCACACCTCAATTCTGAAGAACAGGAGGTATTTTGCAATAACACAAAACGTGTCTGCAGCAACCTGTAAAATATAAGTTTGCAGAATAACAGATAACGTCTCTCTCCACTTATCACAGTTCCTGCCCATTGTCTTTCACAGGAGATTTTTCCTGCCTGTGGTTAATGTTACTAACATTCTCTGTATACACAGTTGCAGAGGAAAACCCCGCATGTTCTGTCAGCAAACAAGTTTTGGCCAAGTATCCCAGCACACACTTGTAACATTAACATTGCTCCCATAATACATGACTTCAATACTCTCTTGTGGTCAAAGGCACCTGGGGAGCCGTGGACTCTAGACCTGTTTCAACCAAAGCTCAAATGAGCCCCTGTCACCCTGGGGGTAAGGCTGGACAGTAACATCAGTATGGAGACTGCAGATAGCATAACGTGGGCAGTTACGATTCTACAATATGAATTGAAACGTTTCATAAAGACACAGAAAACAATGGCAATGAAAAGCATGAACAAAGAATACAAACAGAATATAAGAGCCCGAAGAAACGCTTAGTAGCCAGCCTAGCCACCCCAGAGAATTGTAATCATGAAATTGCTCCAGTACCTGACAAACCTCATCTGCCTCCAAGTATATGTAGATTAGTTATAGTGTCCGAAGTGTTCCGAATGTATGTGCAACATTCGGGGCCAATAACAAGGCAGCTGCTCCCTGTGCCACTACCAAGTAGTCAAGGGCCAGATGGTTCTGTAAACGTGTGGATTACCACTCTTGTTTCCGCCACATCACCACAGCTCAGTATTACTCTTCTAAAATCAGACTCTCTGTGGTATATGCGTCAATGCCTTATCTTCTAAACTACTGTCTTGTGATCTCCAAAGCCACACTAATCAATTTGTCAAATAGTTGTACATGTCCACGGCCGGTTCTACAGTGCAACAATTTTTTTCTCTTTTTTTTCTAAGCATTCATCTGTGCTCGTTACTTCCGAGGTGACAATTGCTTCTGCACACTTGCATTGGTAACCTAAGGCTGCCATACATTCTTTTATCCCATATGAGCTGATCAACAAAATTGAGATATTACTTATCTCTCCACGTATACCCCCTGTACCTCGTGTAGTGGCGTAATCATCAAGTTCACCAAGCAAAACCAAGGGCACTAACATCACCAACAGAAATGTGTCAGTTCAGCACTCTCATTTAAATTTTATTTTTACGAAAATGCACGATAACTTCAAGTGCAGTTTCAATCCATCCCACTTGTTTGTTCTTTCTCTAAATTTTCCCCTATATCTTAAAATTACTTTATATCTTATTCGATGCATTTGATATGTTACTATGCAAATTTGGACCAAATATAATTTTTTGTTTTGAGAAATCTTATAACAACGACTCTTTTCATAAGTATAACCATTTTTTCTTGGCACAATTGTACCAGGGTATAACGAAGAAAACATTCTGAACTTTAGCGAATGGAGTTCGAAAACCTTAAAGGGACCATTCCATGATGAGAAAGGCAGTATTACGGTGTAGAGTTTTACTCATAACTTCCTACTCGCCGATAGGGCCTCTGGATAATCCTCTACTTGCCTCTGTTTAATCCTGTCTTTCGTGTTTGTCCCTAACTGTTTTAAGCATCTCCTTTTTTCCGGGTCTCCCTTCCGATAATAGCGGGTCTGATGGGTGGCAAAAGGACAGCCTCTCATTTTGCTCTTCTCATGTTAGAGGCTGATCGTAATTTTTCTGTATTCAGCATTTCTACAGGAGTATTTCAGTATATGAAACTACATTTCCTGTAATCACAATGGATTCATTGACCCTGCTGGTTCATGCGGCACTGTTAAGGTTCCCAGTCTGGGATCTTTGTGGATTTTATAAAGTTTGTATTTTTAATTGGGGCAGTTTGTGTTCCTTCATTATTTTGACACACATAAAATCGCATCAGTAAATGCAAATTATTGATAACCACTAGAGTGGCCTCACTGATGTACGCAGGGGTTTGTTGACCATTAATCCCATGTACATATTTCATTTTGTTAGTTGTGGGCAGGGGTAGGTCAGGAATGGATATAGATGATTTCGAGTCAACTAACATCGCGCACTGTCTGACAGCTATCAGTGAGATATGTACATCCTACCCTCTTATCACACGTGCCCGTGGTGCTGCCTGACGTCAGTCTAACGTTTTCTGGGTGGTTGTTGGTTTGCCATATTTTCCGCAACAAGTGCCTTGAGAGTGACTACTTTTGCCACAGTGTTCACAGACCTTGACTTCACCATATATTTCAAAATGTGGGCTTAATTCCAACCATTCCCGGATCCTGAGTTCGAGGGAACAAAAGAAAGTACAATACAAGAGCACATGTAACTACTAACAAACAAAAGTACAACCAAAACAGACCACAAAGTGTTAACACCAGGTGCTGCTCTCTCTCTCTCTCGCTCTCCTCTCTATCTCTCTCAGTTTCCTTTTTAATTTTCTCAAAATTACTATCAATTGTTTTAAGCTATCACAATTAAATATGGCATCACGTGAAATGGCTTCTCAGTTCTTTGTGTCCATTTCACTCATTTAGTGACAACGTTTTATTTATGTTTTGGTATCAGGTCCGTAATGAATATACATATATAGCAGACGTGTTTGTAGTTTTCAACTTAGTAAGTTGACCAGTTCACGCAAATGATTTACAAACATGTCCAATTTCTCAGAAGGGCCTTTACTCTCTATTTCTGTGAGGGTCCTCTTGCCCCTGTTTCCTTAACTCGTGATTCTCAGGTTCTTTTCTCCTATGTCTTTGTGGATTCTGAGTATTGGCCGATAAGCCTGGCTATTGATGTCACAAAAGGACCCCTGTTCTCTTGGTTTATCTTTCGTCTGTCTTAACACCCAATTTCATGGTTACTTCAGTGCGATCCACCTTTTTTTTCCATCTGTTTAATGAGTGCATGTATGTTTGCCATGTACGGATTAATGAGGACCCCGGGGGTCCCCTTTGACCTTCCTGTCCCACCATAACAAATGGTCGGTTTACACTCACAATCTCCACCAATCTCTCGACTGTGTTTAAACCCCTAGCCACATTATACTCATGTTTTCACACTGGCCGTGTCTCTCACTTGGGGGAATTTAGCGATACATAAATGAAGAGTGGCTAAATCCCCGTATACCACTTTAATTTATATTAGTCAGGCTCACAACAAACTTACATCTGAGTATCATATCCCAGGCATTCTTTTTCCAGTCTCCAAGGTTCTGGATTTTGCTTGGGGGAATCATCCCTCTTAACTGTAGCCCAGGCTATGTGCTAGAGACGAATACCTTCTTGTCCATTTGTGCTTAACTCAGATGCGAAGGGACTGATACTCTCACATTCACTCGTGACAAGTCATCAATTACTGCATGTAGTGCCAACGTTTATTGGCAATTACTGTAGTCTAATTACCGCCAACTTTGTTTGGTGTCATTCTTTGACCCCCAGGCAATGACCACTTACCTGGTCCAGTAGAAAGGACCCGGCTCGCAACGCCAATTTGTTGTCGGTAAAAATAATACCAATACGAATTTACCCGTGAGTTCAGACACAGTTTATTGAACAAAAGCTTTTGTGCGTTGCAATGTGGTTTTTAACCGAAAACGTGGGGCTTCACCCAGCTGACTCGCCGATTACAAAATTCAACGCCCTTTACATTTTTGAATTATCGCAAAGTATGCAGTTTCAGTTACGTAATCAGAATGCCCAATGACTGTCAGCGAGCTGCCCCATGACTGTCATCCAAACACAGGAACCAGTTATTTTGGGTTTTGGTTTTGCTTGATTTACGCTTTTACTGCTCCTGCAGGCTTGAGAAAACATCAGCACAAACGTACAACTTGCACAAAATTTCAATCAACACTCCCAACATGCTTTGCAAGTGTAGTCAATGTTCCAGACAAGTTCCACTTCAGAGCATGCGCACGATCTTCGGGTATGGAGTGAACTATTAATGAATGAGTTAGGCTTATGTTGCTTTGAATGAAGGATAGTGGTACTGTAAATACTCCACCATAAAAGACTGCAGAGGTAATATCACTGTATATATTCAAGAAAGACATAGATGTATTTTCAGTTTATGATGACATCAAGGAGCACGGGGAGCAGGCGCGAACATAACATCGAGGAGGAACATATTAAAGGGTGGAAAAGCCACAAAAGGCATTATATTTCTCTCTTGCATTATGGTTGATTTGACTCAAGTCTTCAATCTTGTCTTGTGGAAGCTCTGCATAACCATCAGCTCACCAACATTTTGGAAATCTGTCTACCCTCTCTTATAATGCTTCCAATGAGAACTAAATTCCGTGACAATATCGGAGATAGAAAAATACTGCACAGTAAAGGGACCTTTGGTCCATGACGTTGTTCCAACCATGCACATAAATTAAACCAATCCCTCTTCCTACACGTACTATATATCTGTCCAGGCCTTGCATATTCATGTGCCGACGTAAACGTTCCTGAAATGCATCTATCCTATCTGCATTCACTATGACCCCTGTCAGTTTGTTTCAGACACCGACTGCTGTGTACAAATCTTGACCCTCACATCTCCATTGTACATTCCCCCCTCACCATCAGTGCATGCATCCTAATGGTAGACATGTCAAGGCTGGAAACCAAAAAAAAAAATCTGACTGTCAACACTTTCTGTGCGTGTCATATGTTGACAAACTTTGATCAATCTCCCCTCACTGCCGCAGAGAAAACAAGTCGACGTTTTGGCGCTTATTCTTCCACTTCGTAGCCTTCAATGCAAGCAGCATCCCCATAAACCTCTTATACACCTTCTACAAAGCCTCCACATCCTTCCTGTAACATGGTGACAGATGCATCAAACATTGACCAGCATCTGGGAGTAGAAAGTCCTTCCTTTCGCTCTTTACCTGAATATTCAGTGGCTCTGTAGCTACGTTTCCCCATTCAAACTCCGGCACTCGTCGAAACATCTTCTCAACATCTCTCCCGTCATATCTGTTCAGAGCTTTGTATGTTTCAATCACCTGACACACTTTCAGTGAACTATAATGAATACGTAATAAGGGGTTAAATGTTCTTGATAAGAGAATACATTCAAAACATGAATTAGCCAAGTGATTGCATATGTAAGCGTTTTCGATGTTAGGATACTCTCTATTAAAAACAAAAACTAAAAGTATCCAACGTACCCCTGCCCATACTTCACCAATCAGGGATAGAGTTGAAACAAAATCTTTCTATTCTCCTAAACCTGTGCAATGTCTCTGAATGATCTGTATCATCCTGCAATGGATGGTAGTGAATGGGTGTGGATCACAGTTTGATGCAGGTACTGCAAATGTTACCGCAGACATTCAAGTATTTAATTGCAAACGTTTTCTGCGTTACATTTGGAAGTGTTCATAACGACTGTGGACTTTTTTTTGTTGGCACCACTGTTACTTTGATTCATGCTGTGCACAAGGACATTTTACATAATGAGTCATTGAAACAAAATGAAACTCAGGCAGTAATAATACGCAATAGCAAAAGCAACAACATATTTACGAATAAAAGCTACTGAATGGTTCAATGGACAGACTTTTGATAAGGTAGGTAACGCAAAATAATGAAACCATACGCAGAATTCAGAACATCCAATTACCTCCTCAAACACAAACAGCCCTATCCAGATTCAATGGCTCCAATATTGGATTATTCAGTTCCCACAGCACCCACGTGGAGAAGAAACAAACCATTTACTGAGGAACTGCCTCAAGAACCGTTGATATTGTTGTACGAGCAGCAGTCTTACGCTGTCAGCTGTAACACAGCTGTGTGAACTGAAACACAATTACTTTTTTTTGTCAAGAAGGACTGCAGGTGCGCTGAGCAAACTATCTTGACAGCATCACAACAGAGTTCAGAATAGATTGAGGGAGTCAAATGAGATTGGAAATTAGCTCATCGTGCCATAATCCATTGGGCAGAGATTGTAATGGAACTAAAGTATAAAGAAGATATTTTGTGCTGTCAATTTAGAGGGATAGGTTTCAATTTTCCAACACTTCAGTGATATCAAGAACGACAGAGTTAACCTGGCTGAGAGAGCCCAGAGATTTCATTAGTAACGTCACCAGAAGGATCGAGCAGCGTTTGAATGACAATGCTCACTGCTATATTTGACTGTGACATTCAGTCATCAAAATACTGTGTTTCAGCAGCAAAATTGTCAAATGAAATATAAAGAAGAGAAATAAAAATGATGGTGAATCTCAGCAGCTCTGGCCGCATCTGCAGTTAAAAAAAAAGCACAGTTAATGTTTCGAGTCTGGTGTCTCTTCAACCGAACAGCTTAATCTGTTGAATTGATTAAACAGTTGAATGATGATACTTACTGGGGAACCACAATTGCAACCAAAATCGGAATGTAAAACTACTGAAATATCTAAAATGCACATTCGAAACGATCAGGTAATGTTTTACACCAATGATCTGCAGAGACCATATCAATCAAATAAGATAAGTCTCTGTCCAATTTTATAACAGACCAATTCATTGTAGTCAGATTCTTAATCATTTTTGTAATACTCTGGGAGACGTTTCTTGAATTGTGATCCAACTTTGTTACGGTGTCATGTCCTGTCCACAGACTGCAGTCCTTCCTCTCCTTCTTTCCTCTCGCTGTTGTCCCCAGAGATGATGCTGCAGCTGATGCAATGGGATACCAAAATAAAACCTTCATATTCCGTTTTAATACAAAAGGAGAATTATCCAGTGATACATTTGGCCCACAATGATTTCCATGTTCTGTTCACCGTTTTCTGACAAGCCAAAACTTTTAAATGCGTTATTATAGCAGAATACTCAATTTGATAATTACACAGGAGCATTGAGTCAAATTGCACTGAAGGTGCACTTTAGACCATCGTGTCTGTATCAACATTTTAACTCAAATCCCACTGACAAGCACTTGAAAATTAGAAGAAAATACAAAGAACAAAGAAAATCTACAGCCCTGGAACAGGGCCTTCGTCCCTCCAAGCCTCAGCCGTTCCAAATCCACTGACTAAACCTGTCGCCTAATTCCTAAGCATCCGTGTACCTCGGTTCCTCACCAACTCATGCACATGCCCAGATGCATCTTAAATGTATCTGTACCTGTCTCTACTACCTATGCTGGCATCGCGTTCCAGCCACCTACCACACTCTGTGAAAAGTAATTGCCACGTGTGTCCCCGTTAAACCTTTCACCTCTCACCTTGAACGTGTGACCTCTGGTTATTGAATACTTCACCCTGGGAAAAAGCTTATCACTATCCACCCTCAATCAGGATTCCCAACCAATCTCCTTTCTTTCTCATGAACATAATCCGAGCCTCCTCAAACGCTCTTCAATGCTCGCACATTCCATACCAGGCAATATCCCCTTAAAAGTTCTCTGCACCCTCTCCCAAGCCTCCACATTCTTTTGGTAATTGTGGCGACAAGAACTGTACACTGTGCTCTAAATGCAGCCGAACCAAAGTCTTATACAATATTAACATGACCTGCTAACTCTTATATTCAATACCTCGTCCGATGAAGGCAAGCATACCATCTGCCTTACTGACCACTCTCGCCAGCCACCTTCAGTGTACAATGGAACTGAACGCTCAGAGCACTCTGCTCATCAACCTTCCCCAAGACTCTCCGGTTTACTGTATATTTTTTTTCCAGAATGAGACTTCCCAAAATGCATCACCTCTCGTTTGCCTGAAATGAACTCCATCTGCCGCGCCTCCACCCAACTCTCCAGTCTATCTATATTCTCCTGTATTATTTGACAGTGCTCTATGCTTTCTGCTATTCTACTATTTGTCGTGTCATCTGTCAACTTGTTAATCATACCAACAGTGCCCTTTGCCAGCTCATTTATGTATTTCACAAACAACAGCACTGATCTCTTTGGAACACCACTAGTCAACTTTCTCCATTTTGAGAAACTCCCGTCAACTACGACTCTCTGTCTCCTGTTGTTCAACCTGTTCTTTATCCACCTAGCTAGAACACTCTGCGCACCATGTGACTTCACTTTCTCCATTCGTTTACCATGGGCACTTTATCGAACCCCTTACTAAAGTTCACATGTATGACATCTGCAGCTCTTCCATCATCTCATAACTTGTTCACATCATCAAAGAACCCTATTAAGTTGGTAAGGCACAATCTCCCCCGAAAAAAAACATGTTGCCTATCACTGATAAGCCCCGTCTTTTCCAAATATAAATAGATTTTATCACTCAATACCTTCTCCAGCAACTTTCCCACCATTGACTTCAGGCTTACGCTATGCAGTTACCCGGAATATTACGACTACCCTTCTTGTACAGGGGGCCAACTTGAGAAATCCTCCAGTCCTCCAGCACCTCACCTGTGTTAAAGGATGCTACAATGGTATCTGTCGGGAACCCACCTATTTCCTCTCTCGCCTCCCCGAGCAACCTGGCAGAGATCCCATTCGGTCCTGGGGATTTATCCACCTCAATAACGTCGAGCTTACCCAACACATCTTTCCTACTTATGTCCAAATGATCCAGAGTATTCAAACTTCAATCTCTATTCTAAACATTCATTCATGTACCTCTCCTCAGTGAACACTGATGAAAAATTATCATTTAGAATCTCACCCAATTTCTCAGATCGACACACAGTCTTCCCCCTTATCCTTGAGTGCGATAATCCTTTCTTTCGTTCCCCACTTGCTTCTTATATATGAATAAAGTGTTTTGGGATTCTACTTAATTCTACAAACTAAAGCTATTTCATGACCCCTTTTAGCACACGTGACTTCTCGTTTAAGACTCGTCTTAGTCTCCCGATATTCTTGCAGGGCCCGTTCTGTTCTTAGATGCCTGGACCTTAAATGTACTTTCCTTTTTCTCTTGGCTAGTCATACGATTTCTCCTGTCGTCCACGGTTCAAGAACTTTGCCTTTCCTATCCCTTGCTTTTAACATGACATGATTAGAATTATGCTGGAAAATCCCAGTAGGTCAGGAATCTTCCGAGGAGCAGGAACCTCGACGTTTCGGGCAAAAGCCATTCATCAGGAATGAGGCAGGGAGCCGCTGGGGTGGAGACAAACAAATGGGAGGGTGTGGGGCTGGAAGAATGTAGCTAAGCATGCAATAGTTTGATGGAGGTGGGGATGAAGGTGATAGATCTGACAGGAGGGTGGAGCGGATCGGTGGGAAGGAAAATTGGCAGGTAGGATAGGTCATGAGGATAGTGCTGAGCAGGCAGATAGGAACGAGGGTAAGGTGGTGGGAGGGGAAATGAGAAAACTGGTGAAGTCCACTTTGATGACCTGGGGCTAAAGTGTTATGAGGTGCAAGATGAGGTGTTCTTCCTCCAGGTGTCGGGTGGTTAGAGAGTGGCGATGGAGGAGGCCCAGAACCTGCATGTCCTCCGCAGAGTGGGCTGGGGAGTCGAACTGCTCGGCTACGGGCAGTGTGTTTGATTGGTGCGGGTGTCCCAGAGATGTTTCCTAAAGTGCTCTGCGTTTTCCCCAATACCAAGGAGACCACACCGAGAGCGATGGATATATTAAATGGTAGTGTGGATATGCAGGTGAAACTTTGATGGATGTGGAAAGCTCCTTAGGGGCCTCAGATGGAGGTGAGGAGGGAGGTGAGGGCGCAGGTCTTGCAGTTCCTGCGGTGGCAGGGGAAAGTGCCAGGAGGGGCGGTTGAGTTGTTGGGGGGCGTGCACCTGACCAGGTAATCACGGAGGGAATAGTCTTAGCGGAAAGCAGATAGCGGTGGGGATGGAACTAAATCCCTGCTGGTGGGGTCTGTCTGTAGATGGCGGAAATGTCGGATGATGAGGATTATGCAGAGGCTGGTACGATCGAAGGTGAAGAATGGGGTGGGGTGTCCGTCCTCGTTGCACTTAGAAGGGTGGGGTTTCAATGCAGAAGTGCGAACGTAGATGAGCTGCGGAAGAGGGCATTTTCAACCACGTGGGAAGGGAAATTATGGTACTAAAAGAAAGAAGCCATCTGGTGTGCTCTGTGGTGGGACTGGTGCACCTGGGAGCAGATACAGCGGAGGAGGAGTAATTGGGAATATGTCAAAGCATTTTTGCAGAAGGTAGGGTGGGAAGATGTGTAATCCAGGTAGCTGTGGCCGTTGGTGTGTTTCTAAACAATGTTAGTATTAAGTCTGTCGCGATTGATGGTGACGGAGAGGTCCAGGAAGGGGAGGGAGATGTCAGAGATCGTCCAGGTGAATTTATGGTCGGGGTGGAATATGTTGGTGAAGTTGATGAACTGTTCAATCTCCACGCGGGAGCACAAATTAACACGATGCTGTCATCAATGTAGCGGAGGTAGAGGTGGAAAGTGGTGCCGATGTAATTACAGAAGTTGGACCGTTCTACGTAGCCAACAGTGAGAGGCATAGGTGGGATCCATGTGTGTGCCCATGGCTACCCTTTTTTTTGTCTGAAGGAATTGGGAGGATTCGAATGAGAGTTTGTTAAGGGTGAGAACCAGTTCAGCCAAACGAATGAATGTCAGTGGAAGTGTGCTTTGGGAGAGGAAGAATCGGAGGGTTTGGAGGCCATAGTCATGGTGGTTGGACGTCTAAAGTGATTGGATATCCATGGTGAAGATAAGGCGTTGGGAGCCGGGGAAATGCGAGCTTTGGAGGAGGTGGAGGGCGCGGGTGGTGTTTCGAATGTATGAGGGGAGTTCCTGGACTAGTGGGTAGTATGACAGTATCGGGGCAGGTGGGGATGAGTTCAGTGGGGCAGGAGAAGGGTGTAACAATGCATCGACTGGGGTGGTCCGGCTTGTGGATTTTGGGAGGGAGTTAGAATCGGGCGGTGCGCGTTCCCGAAGCGTGAGGTCAGAAGCTGTCGGTTTGAAATCTCCTGATGTGGTGAGGTTGAGTCTGGTCTGGGAGATGATGGTTTGGTGATGGGGGTGAGGTAATAGTCGAGGGGCGGTAAGAGGAGGTGTCTTCGAGTTGGCTGCTGGCTTCAGCAGTGTCGAGGTGAGTGCGCCAAAGCACCACTGCGCCCCTTTATCCATTGGTTTGATGGTGAGGTTTGGATTTAAGGAGAGGGAGTGGAGGGATCCGCGTTGTGATGGTGAGAGGTACATGCCTATCCTGCACTATCTTCAATCTATCTTTGAAAGCTTCCAACATATCAAATGTGGACTTCCTTCAAATAGCTGTGTCGAATCGACATTTACTAGCTCCTGCCTAATTTTGGTATAATTGGCCTTGACCCAGTTTAGGACTCTTCCCTACGGATCACTCTCATTTTTGTCTAAGAGTATTCTAAAACTTACAGAATTATGATCACTTTTCCCACCGCAAATCCCCCACCGCAACTTCTAAAACCTGGTCTGGCTCAGTCCCCAACACCAGGTTCAAAATGGACCCTTCCCTCGTTAGTATATTGACATAAAGCTTTGGAAAACTCTCCTGGACGCTTCTTACAAATTCTGCTCCGTCCAGATCTCTGACACAAAGGACATTCCAGTCACTTTTGGGAAAATTAATATATCCCATCACCACAACCCTGTTGCCTCTACATCTTTCCATAATCCATTTACCTAATTGTTCTTCTACCTCCCGTTCACTGCTGGGATGCCTTTTCTCCAGCCCCAACAATGTAACTGCACCCTTCTTATTTCGCAGCTCCAATACGTGTCACTAATTAAGCACGCCATAGTGCCTGCTTTTAGCCCAGCCGTGATATAATCCCTGACCAGCAATGCAACCCCTCCCCCTTTTACTTCCCTCCTTGTGATGCCTGAAGCATCTATATCCTGGATTTATTTGCCAATCATGCCCTTCCTTCAACCAATTCCCTGTTATTGCAATAACATCATATTCCCAGGCACCAATCCAAGCCCTATGTTCATCTGCCTTCCACACTATTCTCCTAGCATTAAAGGATATACGCATCAGGCCAACAGTTCAGCTGCTCTCTGCCAGTTTTCCCCTTATTAATGCTTACTCCATGATTCTTACAATCCCCAGTTTCCACCTCGCTGTCTACTTGTCTTCTCTTCTGTTCCCAGCCTCCTGACACATTAGTTTAAAACCTCCAAAACAGCAGGAGCAAAAACTCCCCCAAGTACATTAGTTCCAGTCTGGTTCAGGTGTAGACCATGCAATTTGTAATAACCCATAAAGGTTATGACGTTTCGAGTGCATATCGTGTGTTGTTTTTCGAAGATGATAGGTCGCATACTGTGAATTGCACTGAGAGTTGCTGTACAATATTACAAGGATGGTACTAAATTACGATCAACACATCTCCTGTCCCTCCTTGTGTCGACAATCTTTGACCATTGCTGGAAAACCATCAAAATGCCAATCACTCCATTCCGCATCTGCAGTTTTGAAAATACAATCCCAATGCTGTGTTTGGCTCCCAGACTATAAAACAGAAGTTGAAACGTAAGGATCCAATGCAGAAAGTAATGCAGTGCTGGTCTGAGCAGTTGAATAACTTTTATGGGCTTGTGTGAAAGTGATGGACTAGTCGACACTTTATTCCTGATCAAGGGCTTTTGCCCGAAACATCGATTTTGCTGCTCGTCGGATGCTGCCTGAATTGCTGTGCTCTTCCAACACCACTGATCCAGAATCTGGTTTCCAGCATCTGCAGTCATTGTTTTTACCACTCTGGAATTCCATGGCAAACCTAAACGCATGTGGTCCTATCATCACCAACCTTATTCACAAGTGCGTACTGCATACATACCAAATATGTCAAGCTATATATTCCCCCCACTCCCCCTCCCCGCCCCATATTTGAATCGAGAAATCCATTGCTTACTCAAAATCGGATACGTTGTGTTCAGGTCAGACTAACTACAGCTATATAGGAAATCCAGACACAACCTCATTATGGCCGTAAGGGATATCAGGAGACTATAGTAAGAGAATGAGTAAGAGACTTAAATTAACCAGACATCCACACATTGTGACATGGCCTACACGACATTACGGCCTACAGAGTGAAGCAGGAAAGATCAGTGGACAAAATACAACACTGTCTGATACGCTGAATGCATTTTGTACTCGGTTCGAACAGAATTCAGTGAAATAGTTCCACCTGCTTTGAGAGCTGCCGATAGATCTGTTTCCTCTGTCACCGCTGCAGATGTTAGATTGACCTTCATTAGAGTCAACCCAGGGAATCCAACCAGATGGACTCCCTGGTCATGCACTCGTGTACGATGTGAACTAGCTGAGCAAATTACTTAATGACATCTCTAAATTCTCTTTGATTCAGTCTAAATTCCCAACCTGCTTAAAGAAGACCACCATCATCTTAACACCAAAGAAAACAGATACAACCCGCTGCAATGATGACTGCCCTGTGACTGTGTGATGAAAATATTTCAACCTGCATTAAAGAACAACAATGGGTATTGGGAAATGAGTTAACTGCTGTTGATTTTTTTGTGTGTGAATACATAAAACTGAATGGATTGCAGTTAATTAATTAGACTGACCACCGTGGTTAAGGCAGGAAGGGCATGATTTAGAGGATGACTCTGAAAAAGGATCACTGCTCAAGAAATGTCAATTCCGTTTTTCTCCACAGAGACAGCTTAGTAAGATATGCTACTTCCTCCAGCATTTTCTGCTTCTGTTAGTTTTGGTAAAAGGGTGACGTTTCCGGCTACCAAGCAACAAACGGTGATCAAGTGCACAGCTGCAGAAGCCTATGGTTTTTTTCTCCTGTTCATTTCCCTAGCTTTATTTCCCTTCTGCTTTGGTGCTTTTCCCCTCTTATTTCTTGTGTCAGCCCCACACTGCAACGAGACCAGAATGGTGGACATGGCTTTTCTTGGCTTTCGTTGTTCTCCTGCTGTTTTCGACCAGAGGAAGACAGGCTCATCCTGCGATGTCGGACAGCAGCGACGACGGCAGCGGACGCTTCCAAATGGTGGTGCCAGCAAAGGAGCATCTGCAGCCACAGCTGAACATGTGGGCTCTCCTGGCAGCGGTGTGAAGGACATCTGGTTGCGGAGTGAATGTGAGTTTGGTAGTGCCAAAGAAATGGTCCGAGTGACGAAGGGATGGTACCTGAGATGGGGCAACTCCTATGTATTTGGTTCCCGCGCACGTCAAAACGAAGTGTTGGTAGGTCTCCTCTGAGATTGTTTACTGGCATGGACTAGATCAGAAGGACTGAACTTTCTGGAAGAAAGACTAGATCTGAACTGTTTATAACATTATTTTTTCTATTTTATTTCCATGGCGTATACTTTTGAATTTTTTTGTCTCTTTACTTTTTTAACATTTCTTGTTTCCTAACAATTTGATCGTTGATATCCATACCTAGGTACCTTTGTACCTCAGATGGCGCTGTATTGTGACGACTGTAAAATTATCACTAGACACATTTCAGTATATGAAACAATAAAGTAAATCGATTCAGTTCAGTTATATTTGAAATTTTCAACTGAATTACATCCATTATTTGAGTTTCCAGTTTTGTGGCAGTAAAGGGGAATGTTTCAAGGAAACATAGCGTTGTAACGTAGAGTAGATGAATTTTAGATTTGCAAACACAGAACATTGCACGGTTTTTGTTTTATCCCAGTTGCACAGAAATGAAGATCTACTGGAATCCAGCAACTAATCACAGGGGCACAGTTCGAATTAAATTTGGCGAAGATTTCTCTTTGGTACCTTGCAGGATCTCAAAACACGTCATTTTAACTCTGATTTCTGACCAGAGATGCTTTCGAACTTGCTGAGTTTCTCCCACAATTTATGTTCATAAATTTTCATAAATGATGTAGCCGAGATTACCTCTCTCTGTCCTTCTCTCTTCCCACTGGAAAACGATAATATCCAGCACCAGACTCACGTGCAGTATGTCCATTCGTCTCTGAGAATCTGTCACTTTCTTTATAAACAACTAGCATACCTGAATGCTGCTGTCTAAAAAGTATAATTCGGCCTTCTCTCAGTTCTCCAGCACCTTCTGTAAAACAGAAATGTCAATCCTCAAGCCATTTTGGTCATTCTACCATTTATTTATTGTTCGTCATTGTTGGTGGTATGTCAACAATGAATAATTGAAGGAATTTTGTTGCTGAATCACTTTCCTTGAACTTTTCCAAACGTACTTTGGAAAATGCCATGTTTCCCATAATGCAGACATTTGCTGATAAGGTACTTCTAATGCTGTCTGGATTTATTTTTAGCTATTCAAGCTGAAGGCGAGCTTTTATCTTATTTCACAAAAGATAAAAGATTACAAGACCTTTCTGCACCATCACTACATGCATGCATTACTACAAGTCACAACTTTTGTCTTCCTGGACTCTCTGTATGGTGGGAATTTCGAAACACGTTAGTCCAGTTTTTTTTTCCTGAAGTTTTATTAATGAAAAATGAACCTTCCACCTGGGACGTCTTATAGTTCGACTGAACTCTACGACTTCAAATCAGGTTTTGCTGAAGCAGTTCACCAAAGATACCTTTTAAAGTGCTTATAGAATGCACATTTCTTGAAATGCTCACACGAGTTTTCTGTCCCAATATATAGATGGTGCTGCAATGTACTGCGCAGCGTTGGCCCTATGTCTTCCGAATGTAGCAAACAAATGCTCGAGGGAACCCGCGGCTAGCATTCGAGTTAAGAGCAAGCACAAAACTGTCCTATTTGAGTTTCCATTGAAAAGGATAAATCTTATCTACACATATTGCAGTCATGCAGATTTTATTAAAGTAGGACTGGACCTCGCTAAAATATAATGGCGACAGTTATGTGAAGGCTATTCAACAGAAGAGCAGGGGTGTGTTCAATGATTACTCGCAGCAATTTCATTTACCATAAAACAATGAAGCAATAAGCCCAGAGCTGCTGCATTACATGAAATATTCAGGGGAAGGTGAGGTCCGTAGGTGTTGGAGTATCAGAATTGAGACCGTATTGCTGGAAAGCCTCAGCAGGTCAGACAGCATCGAGGAGCTTCAGGCATAAGCCCTTCGTCAGGACTTCAGGACTGGGAGAAATGGGATTGTTGGATACATTCCAGGAACGAAGGGAGAAAAACAACGGGGTACCAAAAAGAATGCAGGTGGTGCAGGAAGAATTAAAATGGATAAGTCCCCATGGGCCGATGATATTTACCTCTGGTTAGTGAGGGAAACATGAGAAAAGATTGCTGATGGCTTTACCAAAATCTTTACATTCTTGCTAGCCACCGAAGTAGTCACTGAGGAGTGTCGAGCCGCTGATGTTGTTTCTCCGTTGATTTCGGGACATAGTGATAATGCAGGTTAGTAGCCACAGGTGAGTCTCACCTCAGTGATTCAAAAGCATTTGGAGAGAATTCTGAGAGAAAGGATTCATGCGCATTCGGGAACGCATAGCTAAATTACGAATAGTCAGCATGGCTTTGAGTAGGGCACCTTATATTTTACTGTCATTAAATAAATTTTCGAGGTGGTGCAAACATGATTATTGAGGACAGAACAGTGGGTATTGTTCGTATGGCTCGTAAGCTCGTAAGGTTTTTGGAAAGGTCCTCACCGTAGGCTTATTCAGAATAGCAACATGCATGGGATCCACGGTCACTTGGCTGCTTGGTTTTCCACGAGAGTACAGTAGATAGTGGCGGATGGCTGTTTTTCTGGTTGGATTCCCGTGACATATAGTGTTATCCAGGGACCTGTACTGGGACCTCTGCTCTTTGTGATACAGACACACGCACACATGCACACATATGAATGCGTTGGAAAAAATGTAGATGGGTGGATTAGTATTTTTGCAGAGTAAAAAAGTTCAGTTAACTTATGAATAATTTAGAAGTTGATCAAAGTATCCAGTGGTATAAAGATCAGTTCCAGATATTGGCGGAGAAATGGCAGACGAAGTTTAACACAGATAATTGTGTCTTGCTGCTTTTTTGCAGACGAAATGTTAAGTAAAAGTATACACTTCGTGGCAGAACTGATTTTCAGGGATCCGGAAAGCACTGATGTATAGGGATCTTCTGGTTCATGACTATGCCTCCCTGAATATGACCGCTGTGGTACAGCAGACTTATGGCTTGATTGCTTTTATCGTTTGGGGAATTTAATAGAGGAGTCAGGTTTGCATGTTGCAACTTAATAAGAATTTGAATTGATCAAACTTAGAGTATTGATTTCACTGCTGACCGTTTCATTTCAGGAAGATGTGAGAGCTTTGGAGTGGGTGGGGAAGACATTTGCCATTATGTTTCCTGGATTAGAAAATATGAGCTTTATGGAGAAGCTAGAAAAATTGGGGCACTTTTTCTGAAGAGGCGGAGGCTGAGGCAAGACTTCTTAGAAATCCATAACATTATGCGATGCATAGATAGAGTTAATGGTCAGAATCTAATTTCCAGAGTCGACAGATCTAACATTAGAAGAGGGGAACATTTGAAACGGGCATTTTTTTTACAATGGAATTACAGGAATGTGCTGCCAAGGTAATGGTGGAGGTAGGTCCACTTGTGGCATCTAAGGGACTTTTAAATAAGCATATTAATATGCACGGAATGGAGTGATACGGCGCACAGACAGGCAAAAGAGATTAGTTTCATTTGACGTCATGTTCAGTACATGATCGTAGGCTGAAGCTCCTTTCCTTTGTGTTTATTTGTATATACCATGTTGGGGAGTGGGGAATGTGGGGGGTTGAAAGGTCAAGGACACAATTAGAAGAGACAATTGCAATCTGAGAACATCCCTGCAGATAAGATTTGGGAAAATCAAAAATGCTTTACAAGAATAAAAAAGGTAAAAATACATTTATGAGGGAAATATTAAGGTCGATGAGGGACTAAGGGCTACTCTGTGGGTGAAAATCAATGACATTGGACGACTGCGAATTGCATACTTCACACATGTCTTCCCTCCAGACAAGGAAGATTTAAGTGCAAACCGTTACCACGTTACGTGTGAAGTTCTTGAGAAGATTCAGAAAAAAATCACTGAGTTTTAGATGGTTATGGTGGATTTAAAATTGAACAAATATCCCCATTTCAACACGAGTTGTATCCTAGACTATTGCAGGAGATAACGAGTAAAATGTTGTACTGCTAACACAATTTTGGACTTATCTCTGACAACAGGAGAGGTTCCAGAAGTCTGGAGGACTGCCAGCAATTTTCCAATTTGCAAGAATTTGTTCTACTTTGACCAGAGAATTTCACACTAGTTAGTGGAACCAAGGAATTCTGATTCTATTGGAGAAAATAGTGAAGGATACGTTTAAGGTCTGTTCAAATTCTTAGCGTCATTGCATCCTTACAGTGCACAAGCAGGCCATTCAGCCCACGCTGAAACAGCGAAGAGTTGCTCCCACCAACCGATCCCTGTGAACCTGCATTTTCCATGTCTAATCCAGCTATCCTGCACAAGTTGGCATGGCCAATCCATCTAATCTTCACATTGTTGGACTTCGATGGACGGTGTTGATCAGGGATATCAGCATGGATATGACAGACGGAGAAAG
This sequence comes from Chiloscyllium plagiosum, assembly GCF_037043375.1. Lineage (NCBI taxonomy): Eukaryota > Metazoa > Chordata > Chondrichthyes > Orectolobiformes > Hemiscylliidae > Chiloscyllium > Chiloscyllium plagiosum. The sequence continues at coordinate 17,775,561 of NW_028270190.1, forward strand.
TGAGGACTGCAGATGCTGGAGATCAGAGTTTAAAAATGTGGTGCTGGAAAAGCGCAGCAGGTCAGGCAGTATCAAAAGAACAGGCGAATCGACGTTTCGAGCATGAGCTCTTTTTCATGAATGAGGAGGGTGTGCCAAGCAGGCTAAGATAAAAGGTAGGGAGGAGGGACCTTGGGGAGGGGCGTTGGGAATACGATAGGTGAAAGGAGGTTAAGGTGAGGGTGATAGGCTGGAGAGGGGGTGGAGGCGGAGAGGTCGAGAAGAAGATTGCAGGTCAAGACGGCCGTGCTGAGTCCGAGGGTTGGGACTGACAAATGGTGGGGGAGGGGAAATGAGAAAGCTGGAGAAATCTGCATTCATCCCTTGTGTTTGGAGGGTTCCGAGGCGGAAGGTGAGGCACCCTTCCTCCAGGCGTCGTGTTGCTATGGTCTGGCGATGGAGGAGGCCAAGGACCTGCATGTCCTTGGCGGAGTGGGAGGGGGAGTTAAAGTGTTCAGCCACGGGGTGGTTGGGTTGGTTGGTGCGGGTGTCCAAGAGGTGTTCTCTGATACATTCCGCAAGTAGGCGGCCTGTCTCCCCAATGTATAGGAGGCGACATCGGGTGCAGCGGATGCAGTAAATGATGTGTGTGGAGCTGTAGGTGAATTTCTAACGGATATGGAAGGATCCCTTGGGGCCTTGGAGGGAAGTGAGGGGCAGGTTTTGCATTTCTTGCGGTTGCAGGGGAAGGTGCCACGAGTGGGGGTTGGGTTGATGGGGGGTGTGGACCTGACAAGGGAGTCACGGAGGGAGTGGTCTATTCGGAACGCTGATAAGGGAGGGGAGGGAAATAAATCCCTGGTGGTGGGATCCATTTGGAGGTGGCGAATGGAGGGGCGGGGCTCAAGGGCGGAAGAGCGGGAAGTGGAGGAGATGCGGTGGAGAGCATCGTCGATCCCGTCTGGGGGAAATTGCGGCCTTTGAAGAAGGAAGCCATCTGGGTTGTTCGGTTTTCGAACTGGTCCTCCTGGGAGCAGATGGGGTGGAGACAAATGAATTGGAAATATGGGATGGCATTTTTACAGGGGGCAGGGTGGGAGGAGGTGTAGTCTAGGTAGCTGTGGGAGTCGGTCAGTTTATAGTAAATGTCTGTGTTGATTCGGTCGACCGAGATTGAAATGGAGAAGTCCAGGAAGAGGAGGGAGGAGTCTGAGACGGTCCAGTTAAATTTGAGGACGGGGTGGAATGTGTTGGTGAAGTGTATGAACTGTTCAACCTCCTCGTGGGAGCACAAGGCAGCACCGATACAGTCATCGATATAGCGGAGGAAAAGGTGTGGGGTGGTGCCAGTGTAGCTGCAGAAGATGGACTGTTCCACATATCCTACGAAGAGGCAGGCACAGCTGGGTCCCATGTTGGTGCCCATGGCTAGGAAGTGGGAGGATTGGAAAGAGAAGTTGTTCAGAGTGAGGACCAGTTTAGTCAGTCGAAGGAGGGTGTCTGTTGAAGGGTACTGGTTGGTACGGCGGGAAAGGAAGAAGCAGAGGGCTTTGAGTCCTTCGTGATGGGGGATGGAGGTGTTCAGGGACTGGATGTCCATGGTGAAGATAAGGCTTTGGGGACCGGGGAAGCGAATATCATGGAGGAGGTGGAGGCCGTGGGTGGTGTCCAGAACGTAGGTGGGGCGTTCTTGGACTAAGGGGGACAGGACAGTGTCAAGGTATGCAGAGATGAGTTCGGTGGGGCAGGGGCAGGATGAGCCAGTGGGTCGGTCGGGGCAGTCAGTTTTGAGGATTTTGGGCAGGATGTAGAAACGGGCGGTGCGGGGTTGTGGCACTGTGAGGTTGGAGGCGGTGGATGGGAGATCCCCTGAAGTGATGAGATTATGGATGGTCTGGGAGATGATGGTTTTGTGGTGGGAGGTGGGGTCATGGTTAAGGGGGCAGTAGGAGGAGGTGTCCACGAGCTGGCGTTTAGCCACTGCGGTGTAAAGTGTCCGCGAGATGGCGTCCTCCACAAATTCACTTGCACTTCCACACACATCATCTCTTGCATCCGCTGCACCCGATGTAGCCTCCTCTATATTGGAGAGACAGGCCGCCTACTTGCAGAACGTTTCAGAGAACACCTCTGGGACACCCAGACCATCCAACCCAACCACCCTGCGGCTCAACACTTCAACTCCCCCTCCCACTCCACCAAGAACATGCAGGTCCTTGGACTCCTCCATCGCCAGACCATAGCAACACGACGGCTGGAGGAAGAACGCCTCATCTTCCGCCTCGGAACCCTCCAACCACAAGGGATGAACCAGATTTCTCCAGTTTCCTCATTACCCCTCCCCTCACCTTGTCTCAGTTCCAACCTCGAACTCAGCACCACCTTCCTAACCTGCAATCTTCTTCCTGACCTCTCTGCCCCCACCCCCACTCCGGCCTATCACGCTCACCTTAACCTCCTTATACCTATCGCATTTCCAACACCCCTCCCCCAAGTCCCTCCTCCCTACCTTTTATCATAGACTGCTTGGCACACCCTCCTCATTCCTGAAGAAGGGCCTATGCCCGAAACATCGATTCTCCTTTTCCTTGGATGCAGCCTGACCTGCTGCGCTTTTCCAGCAACACATTTTCAGCTCTGATCTCCAGCATCTGCAGTCCTCACTTTCTACAGCTGTACAAGGTACTGGTAAGGCCACATACGGAGTACTGGGTACAAGTGTGGTTGCCTTCGTTTAGGACAGATGTTACGAAATTGGATGCATGAGAAAAGATTTACTGGGATGTCACACAGACTGGAAGGTTTAAGTTATAAGGGGAAAGTGGAGAGGATGGGTTTTGTTTTTAACCGAGAATGTTGGAGGCTCAAGGGTGACCTTATGGAGGTTTACCAAATCATGAGGGGTATAGATAAGGTGATATCCAAAGTCTTTCCCCCAGCTTAGGGATAGTAAGAGATTAGTTCAAGTTGGGAGGGGAAGGAATTAAAAAGAATTTTTTTCACACAGATGGTGGTGCGTATATTGAATAAGCTGCTAATGGAAGTCGATACAGTTACAAGATTTTAATGATATTTGAACAGGGACATGGATAGAAAGAATAGCAGGATATGGGCCGAATGTGGGTAAGTGAGACTACTCCAGGGATGCGTAGGTCAGGTGAATTAGCTGTATGAAATGCAGGATTACAGAGATACAGCAGGTGGGTGAGCCTGAGTCAGATGGAATTTGGAGAGTCGGTGTGGACTTGTTGAATAGACTCACTTGTTGCCACACTCTTGGGATTCTATTCTATGATCTCCAGTTCAGAAAATCTGGTTTGAATGGATATGTTGGATCGGTTTCCGTGCAGTATGACTCTGAGATCAGACAGTATGTGACCTGACCGGTGAAACACAACTCTTTGACACATCTGATAGAGTCAGAAAGATAGATACATGAAAACAGACTCCTAGGTTCAACTTGTCGATCTTCCAGATGTGATGCCACTTTCAAGGAACTGGGAACCTGCATTCCAAGTCCTCTTTGTTCAGCAACATTGCCTCGGACCTGAGCATTGAGTATTATTAAGAATCATTCCGATTTGACTTTTCAAAATGCAGCACTTCACATTTATCTAAATTAAACTTCAACTGCCACTCCTTGGCCCAGTGGCCCAGCTGATTAAGATCTTGTTCTCTGAAGTAACCATCTTCGCTGTCCACTGCACCTCCAATTTTGGTGGCATTTGTAAACTTGAGAACCATACCTCCGATGTTCACATCCAAATCGTTGAAATAAATGATGAAAAACAGTGAATCCAGCACCGATCCTTGTGACTCACCATTGGTCACAGCCCTCCATCTGAAAAATCAATACTCCACCATCACCCTTTGTCTTCTACCTGCGAGCTAGTTCTGTATCCAAATAAGTATACTGTTCCGTGTAGCAGATCCTTACTAACCAGTCCGCCATGAGGAACTTTGTTGAACAATTTACTGAAGTCAAATAGATCATGTACACCACTCTGCCCTCGTCAATGCTCTTTGTTTCTCAAAACAATTCAATGAAATTAGTCAGACTCAATTTCGCACGCACATGTTGACTATCACTAATCATTCCGTGCTTTTCCAAATACACACTTGCCAAATATAATGCATCCAAATACTGTCACTCAGGATTCCCTCCAACAACTTGTCCATGATTAATGTCAGGCTCACCGGTCTATAGTTCCCATTCAATTGTAGAGCTAACAGTGGTTGCACTGACATGGCGGGAAGGTTAATAGGTAATTGAATATTTTCAAAAACCTTCCAAATTTTTTTAAAATTTCAGGGCATCATCAGTTGGGAAGGTGAAACACCATGGCTGAAATTTGAACAAGAGAGAAAATTTGATATCTTCAACAATACACACAGGTATTTCCACAGAATGGAAAATGTTTTCTAACCTGGAATAAGGCTCCTGAACTCGATCAATAAGTTGACACGTGGCGACGCAATAGGCTCGTTGTTGAGTAGGATGAGGGAAGGAAGTGACCATTTAGATTAGATTAGATTACTTACAGTGTGGGAACAGGCCCTTCGGCCTAACAAGTCAACACCGACCCGCCGAAGCGCAACCCACCCATACCCCTACATTTACCCCTTTAACCGAACACTACGGGCAATTTAGCATGGCCAATTTATTCCTTATTTATCATCCTGTCCATTTCCAAGGTGCTCTTAACAGCTGCTTTAGTCATTCCAAATACAGATGAATGATTCTGCAAGGAGTTGCTCTTTCACTCAGGGGAAGTTCTCGCCCATGAACCCAGCAACAGTAACTGTGGAAGAGAAAGGGCCTCGGGCTTGATGCTTTTCCAGTCGATGTGAACCTCCCTACTTTCATTCAGCCTGGGCGTTGGACAGCAGGTGCCGCAATGCTTGAGGCTGCAGGCCATGAGAGGTGAGTGTGGTGGAGATTTGTAAGTGGCAGGATGCCACTTGGGTAGGTGAAGGCAAGAAGCTGGGGTTTGGTGAGCAGGGGGAGGCTGCGAGTTGGTGAGTGGTTGTGTGATTCTCTATGTACAGGTGCCAGCCCTCTGAAGGACAGCTGTCACTGGAGAGAAGGAGAGCACTTCAATAGGGGTAGAGATTGGATGAATGTGGGAGCATAGGAGTAGGAGTGAGTGTGGTGAGTGAAAGGAAAGAAAAGGAGCCAGAGTTAGCGATTGAGAACTGCTAAGTAATTTTAAGTTAGCTTCTTATGTTCGTGACAAAGCTACCGTTTAGTTATGATACATAGAGAGGAAAAATATGTGATCTGTGTCAGTTGAGAGTGCTTTACTCATCTCTGAGAACAAACAGGCATGTTGTGTAGGATGTATTGATCTGTGTAGCTTGTGGCAAGAGTCTTCTGTTCAAGTGTTGGCTACCTCTTCCTCCTGGGGTTTCTCCATCTTCTTGGCCTCTAAAGTAACCAGCTGCTTGAGGACTGCTGATGGTCACCAAGCGCTAATTTGATTGAGACACAGTGAAGCGACAAGAAAACACCTTCCAAGTCTTCATGGTGCATGACTTGGAGGAGATCTTGCAGATGGCTCCATGTATTTGATACTCTTGACGATGACAGAGGTTATAATTTTCGATTGTGCTGTCTAAGGAACCTTGATGAGTTATTGCTGTGATTCCTTTCGATGGCACACACGACTGCCACTCAGTGTTGGTTGTGAAGGGGTTGAATTTGCAGGTGTTGAATGGAATGCAACATGTGATACTGATTTAGACAATCGACAATAGGTGCAGGAGTAGGCCATTCTGCCCTTCGAGCCTGCACCACCATTCAATATGATCATGGCTGATCGTCCTTAATCAGTATCCTGTTCCTGCCTTATCTCCATAACCCTTGATTCCACTACCCTTGACAGCTCTATCCAAATCTTTCTTAAATTAATCCAGAGACTGGGCCTCCACTGCCCTCTGGGGCAGAGCATTCTACACAGCCATCACTCTCTGGTTGAAGAAGTTTCTCCTCATCTCTGGCCTAAACGGCCTACCCCGTATTTTTAAGCTGTGTCCTCTGGTTCGGTACTCACCCTTTAGCGGAAACATGTTTCCTGCCTCCTTTAATAATCTTATATGTCTCAATCAGATCCCCTCTCAGTCTTTTAAACTTAAGGGTATACACGCCCAGTCGCTTCAGTCTTTCAGCGTAAGGTAGTCCCGCCATTCCAGGAATTTACCCCGTGAACCTACGCTGCACTCCCTCAATAGCCAGAATGTCTTTCCTCAAATTTGTAGACCAAAACTGCACGCAATACTCCAGTTGTGGTCTCACCAGGGCATGTACAGCTGTAGCAGAACCTCTTTGCTTCTATACTCAATCCCTCTTGTTATGAAGGCTAGCACGCTATTAGCCTTCTTCACTACCTGCTGTACCTGCATACTTACCTTCATTGACTGGTGTGCAAGAGCACCCAGATCACGTTGTACTGCCCCTTTACCTAAATTGATTCCATTTAGGTAGTAATCTGCCTTCCTGTTCTTGCCATCAAAGTGGATAACCATACATTTATCCACATTAAACTGCATCTGCCATGCATCTGACCACTCACCTAACCTGTCCAGGTCACCCTGCAATCTCCTAACATCTTCCTCACATTTCACCCTGCCACCCAGCTTTGTATCATCAGCAAATTTGCTAATGTTATTACTAATGCCATCTTCTATATCATTAATATATGTTGTAAAAAGCTGCGGTCCCAACACTGATCCCTGTGGTACCCCACTGGTCACTGCCTGCCATTCTGAAATGGAGCCGTTTATCACTACCCTTTGTTTCCTGTCAGCCAACCAACTTTCAATCCAAGTTACGACTTTGCCCCCAAGACCATGCGCGCTAATTTTGCTCACTGTCGCATGTCATAAGTTTTCACCGTTGCTCATCCAGGCAAGTTGGTGATTATTTCATCACGTTCCTGACTTGTGCCTTGGAGATGGTGGATGCTTTCTACATTTAATCTGTCTATCCCTTTATGAATGTTGTAACTTTATGACAAAATTGTTTATTCTTCTAATCTTCAGAGAAAACATGCCCAATCTCCTCAATCGCTAATTGATAGGACAGTTCCACCAACACAGCAATCAGTTTAGTGAACATTCCTATACTCCTTCTTAGATAAATAGGCAAGAGAACCAGATGTGCGCACAATACTCCAGGTGAGATGTAACCCATATCCAGAAAGCTCAACAGCTAACGTAAGATTTGCCTTCTGAGTTGTTTTCTGCACCAACATGCTAACGTTCAGTACCTTGTGAACAGGAATATCTTGGTCCGTCTGGACCTCAATATTTTCAAACGTTAACCAATTTAGAAATGGTCTGCACCGTCAGGTTTCCACCCAAAGGGGATAACCTTGTACTTATTCACATTCTCTTCCATCTCCCATGCTCTTCTCTGTTCACTCGGCCTATTTAAGTCCACCTGAAGCGTCCTGGCACCTTCCTCAATATTTGCAATCCCACAAAGTTTTATGTCATTGGCACACTTGGAAATATTACAATCGGTCCCCAGAGCAGGGGCATAAGCACTGATCCTTCTGGTCACAGCTTGACAACCTGAGAATGACTCTTTCAATATGATCTTAATAAATAACAGCACGGTTTGAAGAACTGTTTGGCTTCTTGTTCGTATTTGCTATGGGATTGCGATGACCATGTGTCGATTTACAATGAGATACCCGGAATATGGGGTGGGTGGTTATTATTAAAGATCCAATGGAAAGTATCACCAACATTGAAATCTTCATGCTGAGTACCGAGTGAAAGCAACTGATTATTGAAACATTTCTTGGTCCTTGTCCACTTTCAAGTGTTTTCTGTTAACAGATTCAATTGCTGCACGCAGGTGGATTGAAGCTGTAAATAAGATCTCACCAATTTATTTAATAGTAATTGCCAAATCATGAAATGGTATTGAGGAATTGTTGTAATGATAATATAGCTAATATTGAGAACTGTTTTCTCTTTGTTTCAGCTGAAGGTGCTCAACAGAAACACAGGAAGATACTCCAGGTACAAACTGAAAAGCTGAGTGGAAACTATCCTAAGAAAGGAGAAGCTGAGTTTCCAGCTAGTTGATCGATATGCTGAGTTAATGCTCATCGCCAATGTATGGTATTAGACATTTCGAGAAGATGAACTTCTGGTAAGAGGCAGAGTCCGTGAAGAGTGGAGAGGGAAACATCCCTGGAGAGAACTAGAAAAAATACAAACTGTCAGTTGTTCCAGAGCAATGTTTTCATCCCAGAGAACTTCCACATCTGGGAGTACGGCAGCAGTGATTATTGGACCTAGGAACTGGAGAAAAAACAATGGTAGGAAATACTGTATGTGATTGGGCCACTGGGGAAATATACCCAAATTTTAATTTGTTTTCCATTTAAATTTCAGGATTTGAATGGTAGTCACTGTGGAATAAACCTGGGGATCCTGATGCTGGAATGGTATTGTTACTTTGGGAATGTTATTGGAGAGGTCTGGAAGAACCCAGAGGAATTGCTCTTTATATTTGATGGTTTGGAAGAAATCAAAGACAGTATTGATATTTCCGATGTTCTGAAAATTAGACCCTCAGTTCATGTGCACTGACCTTGAATGCTGGTGTGACAGTGCCTGACCCTTTGTGTACAGTTCAATCGAGCACAAGCTGCTCCAGGGATCTTCAGTGCTCGTGGTCAGCTGTCCCATTTATTGGAAATAGCTGAGTTCAGTGCCTGGCCTGAAATCCTGGGATTTGCTAATGATGAACAGAATTAATATTTCAACAGAATTATTGAAGTTCAGATGATGGCAGCAGCTGTTTTCAAATACGTGAAGGAGAACAAGATCCAATATACCATGGGCTACAACCCTTCGTACTACTGGATCCTCGGTCTGTTATTGAGGCCCTTTTTCACAGAACACGACAGGAAACTGCAACAATTTCCGAAGACCATTACCCAACTATAATCTGGCTATAGTTACAACATTGTGGAAAAACATGGCTGAGAGATTGAAGACCCCTGTGCTGTAGTAAAGAAGCTTGGTGAGATGGCTTTCACAGGATTCCGAAAAGGAACGTTGTATTCAGGAATGAACGTCCTGTCTGGGTTCCTAATGGAACTATTGGTGAGAGATTAGACTCTGCACTGTGTGGTTTACACGCTCCCACACGTCGCCAGCCAAGAATTTGTCGCTGCACTCACACAATGTCCGACCTCAGATCCCAGGGACATTGGGAAGCTCCGTACTGAAGCCCTTGGGAAGGAAAAGGACCTTGATGGATTAAGGCAGGCTCCTGGTGGACTGTGGAATGTCAGTGAATTCTATGACACAATTAAACACCGCGATGTACAAGGCAATGCTGATGGATTCCAAAATCTGGCCCCCGAATGCTAAGTATTGAGGTAATGCTATGTTGGTTCTTAAATCCTTTCTGAATCTTCTTTAGTTAAGTAATATCCTTCCTGTAGCAGGGCCGCCAGAACTGACAGATAGGAGGGTATGTTGTCTCATTTTAACGTAGATTGGAATTAAAGAACAAACAGAAATAGAGCAAATTTTGCGGTCGTGATCATTAATAACTTGGAGAGTATTTCTGATAAGGGATTTAGAGTGAACTGAGGGGGATTGAGAGGTTTTACAGGTGACGGTACATTTGTATACATCTTCTGAGCTGAGATGATCGCTGGGATCTTTTGGAAGACCTGAAGCGTGGACTTTGGTGTGAATTATCCATGAATTTTGAACTTGTTAATGTGCAATTTCCCTTCTACACGTGGCTCTTTGTAACTCTGGGCTAGAGCAGAAGGGTTCTGCCAGTTCTGACGCATTGATGTGATTAGTTCTCCAGAGAAAAGATAGTATGATGCCTAGTGTTAACTCCTGTGATATTGTCAAACTGAATTCACAGTCATGCCATGAACACTCTATCGCCCACAAATCTTGGAATCATAGAGTCATGCAACATGGAAACAACAGACCCTTCTTTCCAACTGTTCCTCGCTGACCAGGTTTCGCCAACTAAACTAGTCCAATTTGTCTGCAATGATCTCTATCCCTCGGAAATTTTCCGGTTCACTTACCTGTCGAGATAGCTTCCTATGGCTGTTCATTATGTATACAAACCACCCTCTGTGGGAAAAGTTGCCCCACACGGTCCAGTCTCTCGGTCTCTGCTCGAAACACGAACCAGGTCTCCAGAATTAACTGATTAAATCCTGCCCTTGTTTATTGTACAAAAATGCAATAAACTCCATCCTCAGCCTGTTTTCTCAATTGGTCACGATCCCTTTGTAATCTCAGCTAACCTCCTTCGCTATTGAGCATACTAACAAACAGATTGGTGTCAGGAAGGGGCTGAGCACTATTTCTGAAGCACGAGCATGGACAGTGGTATCAACAGGACAAGGAAATGGCGATGGGGTGAGGAGCATGAAAGGTATCGGAGTCTGTGAGCTGATACATGCAATTGCCTGAAATGGAATGGGAGAAAGTGAAGGCAGGGGAAAGGTACCACAGATGTTCCACAAAATGAAGGGCATTTGTGGAAACTGAAAGAAGGTGAATGAATTTACTCCATATCCAGCTGATTGAAAGGGATGGCGTAAAGACAGTCATGACAGTATTGGCTGTAGCAAGGTAGCTGAGTAAGACTGGAACAAAACCGAATACACAAAAGCAGCATCACCAGGGCGTCCTACACCAACACGATTTAGTCGGGGATGCTCCAGTGTTTACACCCAGCAGCCACACAAACACCCCTTACAACAGCACACGGGCTAGCAGCAGGAACAGTGTTGTTTTTTTTCATTTCCTGATCAGAACTGTTATTTAACAGAGGAATTCCAGCAGGACTGTGTGAATGAGTTGCAATGGGTGGTTCCCATGTGGAATTAATTTCCTAAAGAAGTGGTGGATGTGGTTACAATTGCAACGTTTAAAAGACTTTTGGATGGGTAGATGAATAGGAAAGGCTTGGAGGGATATGAGCCAGGAGCATGAAGGTGGGGCTAGTTTGGGATTGTGTGTGGCATGGACTGGTAGGACTGAAGTGTCTGTTTCCATGCTGGCTGTCTCAATAATTCTGCCCCACATCTCTCAATGGCATGTAATTCCAAAGACAACCCTCAGACAGGAAAATTCTCCTCATCTCTATCTAAGAAAAAAGGGGCGCTAATATAAGTCTATGTCCTCTGGTTCTAGACTTTCCCATGAGCGGAAACCTGCTCTCAGTATTTACTCTGTCGGGCCCGTTCAGAAACCTGAATGTTTCAATGAGATCACCTCTCATTTATCTAAACTGCAGCAAGTAGTGTCCCAGGCTGTTAAACATTTGTTCCTAAGGGAATCTCTCCATACTACAGATCATCCAAGTGAATCTTCTCTGAACTGCATCAAATGAAATGAAACATTTCCCTCAATAAAGGAAGCAAAGCTGCTCACAGCACTGCCGATGTGGTCTCACCAGCATCTTGTGCGGCTGCAGTAAGACTTCCTGACTCTTATCCTCCAACCAACTTGAAATTAGATCAAACATTCCATTAGCATTATCTACTGCACCCTCTCTGCTACCTTTGTGTTTCCTGCACAGGTCTCCCTCAGTTTTTGTGTTGCAGCTTTCTGCACCTTTTCCCTATTTAAATAATACTGATATATTATTTCCCTTCCAAAATGAACACTTTTATTTGTATCAGAGCGCTCATGTCAAATTTAACGTCTGCTTCACTTTAATTTCAATTTTCTATTCCCCCCCTCCATCTCTAAACTACATCCCGACAAATGCTGGCCCCTCATATTCTGGTGCTCATGAACTTGTTTCCGCTCTCACTACAAAACAGTCGCTGACATTCCTGACGCTGAGCAATAATAAACTGGGAGGTTCAGGAGTGGAACTATTGACCCCAAACTGATAAATACAGACATGGTGGTGGCGGGGTTGGGGGTGGGGGTGGGGGGGGGGGGAAGAAGTACTGGACATTCAATCACACCAACTAGGTGGCTACAACTGTAGATTAATATTTGAGCCATATCATTTGCATAATTGAACCTGTTACTAATATAACTATTGAGAGATTACTGTAAAAAATGATGCCATGCAGAACTTGTGCCTGCTTTCCTCACAAACACCTGCATTCTTTTATTTGTCCCCTGTCTCGCTTTTCAGAAAATAATCCATTGTCGTCTTGGATGCCTGATTTGAATCTACCTCAAAACACTCTCAGGCAGAACATTCCAGATCCTAACCATTTAATGCAGGAAATAACTTCCTCATGTTGCTATTGCTTCGCTTACCAATTACCTGAAATAAAATGCTTTCTGGTTTCCAATTCCTTCACCAATGGGAACATTTTCACCCAATGTACTCTGAGTTAATGGATGCTCGGAGTTCTGCAAATATTTTATGCTATCTACTTAATTTTAGAACTGGTTACCTTCACTATCCACAGAATAATCAAGAAAATTCAAATATTCCCCTGAATTCAATCTGTTGAGATTTAAGAAATGTATTGATGTAACCTTCCTTACATTGACTTGGACTTCAATGTTGACATTTCTAAGTTCTTTCCTGTTGGTAATGTTGAAATTTTCTGCACTTAATCAAATATTAACTCATCTTGATTTTAACATTTTGAGGATAGAGAACTAAAGCACTTTCTGTAAGTGGGACTGAGAGCTAAATATCAATCTCAGTACATGTTTCTATATCCTTGTGCACTTGATTGACACCTACAAGCATCCCCAGTCCCTCTATCACCAATGCTCGGTAGCAGCAGTGTGTATTATCTACAAGATGCACCGCAGAAATTCATCAAAGGTCCTTCATCAGTACCTTCTTATTCCATAACCACTTCCATCCAGAAGGACAAGTGCTGCAGGTACATAGGAGCACTACCCCGGCAAGTTCCCCTCCAAACCATTCACCATCATGAGTTGAAAATATCATTGTCAGTGAGTCAGAATACTTGAATTTCCTCGCTAAGGCATTGTGGGTCAACCCACAATGGACGGTTAGACAGCAGCGATTCAAGAAGTTCATCCCACCTTTTGAATTTGGCAAGTAGGAATGAGCAATAAATGCTGGCCCAGGCAGCGATGCCCGATTCCCATGAATGAATAAAATGTAAAAAACCTCAATTGGCAATTGTCACTTATTGCTCTTGATGTCAGGGAAGGCACTGCTTGAGGTCTGATGGGATGCTCCCAGGCTTCTCATTGTCATCTATGTCATTCAGGACCGAGGAACATTCCACCTGCTTCCTGTCTTCAGTTTACTGGAACAGAATATCCCATATTTTACAGTTCCGTCTGTGTCAGAAATACTGCTGTTAATAAACTTTGGTTCTTGTTCTTTTTGTCTCCCCCAGGCTCCGTACTGCTGCCTTCTCAGTGTTTTGTACTGAGAATATTGCCCTCACTGTCAGAACAAACCAGTCACTGATGGAGTTGACCATCTCATTAAACATCTTAATCAACAATTCTGTCCCCTCATTGCTCCACCGTATACAAACTGCAGCATCTGCAATGGATCAAGTGAGTGTTTATGAGCTGCTTTAGTATTAGATATACAACATAGATTAGTTTCAATACGTTTCTATATTTATTATTGAGCGCTAACACCAGTCTTCCCGTTATTTACACCGTGTTTCCATCTCTTTAGTTTATGTTTAATCTTCAGCGTGTTCAGGTTGTGGGGAAGTTAGTTCACTCTAAATGGTGAAAGAAGAGAGTCTTGAACTCACTCTGATACAGACTGAGGGGGACTGTGTCAATCTTGGAAGTTATAAGCATCACTGCGGTCATCACGTGAACAGCTTTAGTTGATTCTGCACTCCACCCGCACATCTTTCAACCGGCTGTGCTCAAGGATGAAATTCTATTGACCATTTCCAAGTCTCCACTCGAGCAAAGTGAGCGCCATCGCTCATTGTGAGGTCAGAGGGTCACGACACACAAGGGGCCGGTCTCTCAGTGTGGTTTCTACAGGATATCTCTGCCTGAATGCTTCCTGCTGGGGACATGCACAGGCACCAAGGAGGCAGAGTGGGTCTCTGTCTGGGCTGCAATGGAACAGTGACAATTACAAACAATATTCGTGGGCCTGTGGGGTACATTACTCCAGGAAGCTGGAGGTTCAGATACCAGTCCCCAGTAAGTATGCTGAGAGACGAATCTGTGCAGGAGTGAAAGGGGACTGTGCCTTTCAGCTGAGAGGGACTCCTCTGCCAACAACATCCACTCTCTCTGGATTCACTCAGAGTGACAGCCCTGTTTTGGATATTCCTATGCTTCTGTTTCCCAGGAATCAGACTCCACAATCGAGTAGCTCCATGGAGAGAGAAAGAAAGGATAAGCTTGTGAATACACGACCCTTTCCTCCCTGCCTGACAGGTACATACTTATCAAGGACACTCAATAGTTGCTCCTTGAACAAGGTCCACATATTAATTACGCCCTTGCCTTGAAGCTTACTTTTCCAAGCCACACATCCTAAGTCATGCCTCACCGCATCATAATTTCCCTGCCCCCAGCGAAACTCTTGCCCTGCAGTGCACACTTATCCCTCTCCATCACGAGAGTAGAAGTCACCGAATTGTGGTCACTGTCCCCAAAGTACTCACCTACCTCTAATTCTAACACCTGGGCTGGTTCGTTACACAGAACCAAATCCAGTATGGCCTCACCTCTTGTTGGCCTATCTACATATTGTGTCAGGAAACCGTTCTGCACACATTGGACAAACACCGACCCATCTAACGAACTAGAGCTGTAGCTTTCCCAATCAATATCAGGAAAGTTAAAATCCCCCATAACAACCACCCTATTACTTTCACTCTTCTCCTGAATCATCCTCGCAATCCTTTCTTCTACGTTTCTAGGACGATTAGGAGGCCTGTAAAAAAAACTCCTAACAGGGCGACCTCACCTTTCCTATTCCTAACCTCAGCCCAAACTAGCTCAGATGTCGAGTCTTCATCCATCGTCCTTTCCACCGCTGTAATACGAACTTTGACAAGCAATGCCACACCTCCTCCTCTTTTACCCCCACCTCTGACCCTACTCAAACATTTAAACCCTGTAACCTGCAACAGCCAATCCTGTCTCTGTTCTACCCATGTCTCCGTAATAACCACAACATCGAAGTCCCAGGTACCAACCCACGCTGCAAGTTTACCTACCTTATTTCGTATACGTTGAAGCCACTTTCCTATTTACAGGCACCCTCCTTTGAGATTGATGCCATGTTCCTAACCTCCCTACACTCCAGGTCCTGCTCCCGAAAGCTACAGTCTAGGTTCCCATGCCACTGCAGAGTTAGTTTAAACGCCACCCCCCCAATAGCAAACCTCCCACCAAGGATACTGGTGCTCCTCAGGTTCAGGTGCAGACCATCCTGTTTATAGAGATCCCACCTTCCCCACAAAGAACCCCAGTTATCCAAATACCGGAATCCCTCCCTCCTGCACCATCCCTGTAGCCACGCAATTAACTGTTCTTCACTATCCTATCGACCTTCAATCCACTTTCAAGGAGCTGATGCCTTGCTTTTTCTTCTTCGATTATAGATTCAAGCATTTTCCCACTACAGAAGATAAGCGAACTGGTCTACGATTCCCCATCATTTGTCTACTTCCCATTGGAAAAGTAGGTTTCGGGGCAAGGGCGTAATTGATATGTGGAGCTTGTTCAAGGAGCAACTATTGAGTGTCCTTGATAACTATGTACCTGACAGGCAGGGAAGAAAGGGTCGTGTGAGGGAGCCGTGGTTTAAAAAGGAATTGGAATCCCTTGTTAAAAGGAAGAGGGCGGCCTATGTAAAGATGAGGCGTGAAGGTTCAATTGGGGCGATTGAGATTTATAAGGTAGCCAGGAAAGATCCGAAGAGAGAGCTAAGAGCAGCTCCTTAGTTAGTAGTATTAGAGAAAACCCTAAGGCTTACTATAGATATGTCAGGAATAAAAGAATGACTAGGGTAGGAATAGGTCCAGTCAAGGATAGTAGTGGGAGGTTGCGTGCGGAGGCTGAGGAGATTGGGAAGACACTGAATGAATACTTTTCGTCAGTATTCACTCAGGAAAAGGACGTTGTTGCCGATGTGAGCACTGATTCACAATTAAGTAGAAAGAATGGCTTTGAGGTATGTAGGGAAGAGGTGTTGGAAATTCTGGAAAGGGTGAAAATAGATAAGTCCCCTGGGCCTGATGGCATTTATCCTAGGATTCTCTGCGAAGCAAGGGAGGAGATCGCAGAGCCATTGGCCTTGATTTTTATTTCCTCGTTGTCTACAGGAGTAGTGCCAGAAGACTGGAGACAAGCAAATGTGGTTCCCTTGTTCAAGAAGGGGAGTAGGGATAACCCTCGTAACTATAGGCCGGTGAGTCTCACTTCTGTTGTGGGCAAAACCTTAGAGAGAATTGTAAAGGATAGGATTTATGAACATCTGGATAGGAAAAATGTGATCAAGGATAGTCAGCATGGTTTTGTGAAGAGCAGGTCGTGCCTCACAAACCTTATTGAATTCTTTGAGAAGGTGACGAAGGAGATGGACGAGAGGAAAGCGGTAGATGCGGTGCATATGGATTTTAGTAAGGCGTTTGATAAGGTTCCCCATGGTTGGCTACTTCAGAAAATACGGAGGTATGGCATTGAGTGTGAGTTGAAGGTTTGGATTAGGAATTGGCTGGCTAGAAGAAGACAAAGGGTAGTAGTTGATGGTGAAGGTTCATCTTGGAGTGCCGTTAACAGCGGTGTTCCGCAAGGATCTGCTTTGGGACCATTGCTGTTGTCACTTTTATATATGACCTGGAGGAGGGGCTAGTAGGTTGGGTGAGCAAGTTTGCGGATGATACGAAAGTCAGAGGAGTTGTTGACAGTGAGGAAGCATGTGGCAGGTTACAGAGGGATATAGATAAGCTGCAGAACTGGGCAGAAAGGTGGCAAATGGAGTTCAATGTAGCTAAGTGGGAGGTGATTCACTTTGGTAAGAGTAACAAAAAGATGGGGTACTGGGCTAATGGTCAGATGCTTGGTCGTGTGGATGAGCAGAGGGATCTTGGTGTCCATGTACACAGATCTTTGAAAGTCGCCACCCAGTTAAATAGTGCGGTGAAGAAGGCATATGGCGTACTGGCTTTTATTGGTAGAGGAATTGAGTTCCGGAGTCCTGATGTCATGTTGCAGTTGTATAAGACTCTGGTGCGGCCGCATCTGGAGTATTGTGTGCAGTTTTGGTCGCCATACCACAGGAAGGATGTGGAGGCACTGGAAAGGGTGCAGAGGAGGTTTACCAGGATGTTGCCTGGTATGGTAGGAAGACGTATGAGGAAAGGCTGAGGCACTTGGGGTTGTTTTCATTGGAAGAAAGAAGGTTTAGGGGTGACTTGATAGAGGTGTACAAGATGATTAGGGGTTTAGATAGGGTTGACCATGAGAACCTTTTTCCACGTATGGAGTCAGCTATTACAAGGGGGCATAGCTTTAAATTAAGGGGTAGTAGGTATGGGACAGATGTTAGGGGTAGGTTCTTTCCTCAGCGTGTCGTGAGTTCATGGAATGCCCTGCCAGTAGCAGTGGTGGACTCTCCCTCTTTATGGGCATTTAAGCGGGCATTGGATAGGCATATGGAGGATAGTGGGCTAGTTTAGGTTAGGTGGGCTTGGATCGGCGCAACATCGAGGGCCAAAGGGCCTGTACTACGCTGTATTCTTCTATGTTCTATGTTCTATGTGTATCCAATTTGCCAGCTTGCCTGGGATTCCATGAGATCCAACCTTGCAGAACAGCCTGCCATGTGGAACCTTATCAAAGGCCTTAAGGCTCTATTTCTGTTTCTCACTTATCATTTGTACCAGTTATTATTTGTCCTTTCACTTCAAAACTACTTCATCCCTTTGAATTCCATTTTATTCCCAATTTCCTCGAGGATCTCTTGCTGTGGCATGACTCATTTACTCAGCGTCATAATGCAATGGTGGATCTGAAACAGGTACATCCCCAGTCAGTGACAAATGTTGTTTTGCCAACAAACACTGACAAAAACTTTCCACAAACTCTATCCAGACGACGTCTGCCGCCCTCCCCTTCTCAACTTTGCTGGTCACTTCATCAAAGAGCTCTAACAAATTTGTGAGGCATGATCTCCCATCCACAAAGCCATGCTAACTGTTCCTAATCAAACCCTATCTTTTCAAATGCATGTACATCTTATCCCTCACAATCCTATCAAGTAATTCATCCATCATAGACGTTAGGATTATTCGTCTATAGTTCTGAGGATCTTTGTCTCCTGTAATTAGTAATTTTTTTTTATATTCCACCCAGAAATTAGAGAAAATATTGATGTAATATCTGTGCCATTCCCCTGTTCTCCCATATCCCCAGGTTTGGGAGGGAAGCTGTTGATTGGGGTCGGTATTTGGGTCTATAAACCCCACCCTCCCCCCAGGCTATCCACAGGAGCGCGCCCCCAATCCAGCCGCTCCACGTCACCGCGGCCCGGGGGGAATCCCGCGCCCGCACATTCGAACTCCCCGCCGTTCGCCACCAACTGCCGCAAAATGCGTGAGCGCCCATCAGAACTACAATTCCCATAGGCTCCGCGGCCCGATCCTCCCCGACACTGAGCTCACCAGCCCTTACTACGCAGGCGTAGTCTACCAGAGCAGCATGGGTAATGTAGTCCACCCAGAGTGTGCTGCGGGAACTGAGCTGCTGAGGGAGGTTGTGTGGAGAGAGAAACAGTTAATGTCTGGAGTCTGATCTAACTCTTATTCAGAACTGGAAGGAACTGCTGGAAAATGCTGGGGTTTGTAGTGTAGACCTGAGGGGAACAGATGGTGAGAGTGCCCAGAGCTTAAGAATATGCCTTTTTGTTGTATATTTGAGGCTGTTCCTTCCCATGTTTATCCCTGATCATTTGCAGTCAGACAATTCACTGTTTCCCTGTTTATCTCAGGCAATGCTCCCTCTCAGATTCAACTCATGGAAATCTGCTTCTGGTCCCCAGTAATTGTTTGTCCTTTGTGGGGATCACTTTAAAACTTTGTCATCCCTCTGAATTCCATCTTATTCCCAATTTCATGGAGGATCTCTTACTGTGACATGACTCATTTCCTCAGCTTCATGATGCAATGCTGGATCTGAAACAGGTCCATCCCCAGTCAGTGGACAAGGTTGTTGTACCACCAAACACTGACAAAAACATTCTACAAACTCCACTTCGGGATCACTCTTGCCAATGTGACTGACCCAGACTACATGAAGATCGAAGTCCCCCACAATCGCTTCCTTGTCTTTTAACAAATCCAATAAGTTTCTGTTTAATGCAGTGCTATTAGGCAGGCGCTAAACTGTTCTTCCCTTTGCAATTCCTGGCGCATCGCCCTTCCAAATTGCTTTTCTACTGGCTTTATTTCATAACCTGAAGATAAATAATATGTCAGTCTTGCTTTTGTTATTCCTAACTAAAATATTCCTCCTAGCTGTATTCCCATTCTACCTATCTGTTTGCAAAATGAATACTCCAGAATGTTTATGTCCCACCTTTTGTTCACGTTAATCAAGTCTCCCTGGTGATCAGATCAGTCATTCACTCATGTCCAGCTGTCTTATTGCAGATACTTTGCACATTCAAGTAGAGAAAGTATAATTTTTACTCTTATCAAAAGTTTAACTTGTATTCCCCCTTCCTTTCTGCTTAGCTTCAGCCACATGATCATGTTATTCCCATATTTCAATCTTTCTCTTTGTTTTCGGAAATATCCACTGACCTGACACCCTGCTCCTGTGTCACCTCTGTTAGTTTACATCGCTATCCATAATCGTATTCATATGATTGGCCAGGACACTGCTCCCAGCACTGTTCTCGTGGAATCCATCACAATGGGATATCTCGCTTTTCCTGAATACTGATGCCAGACACCCCCCCCACATGAATGAAAACCACTTCTGACAGTGTTGTTAATTCCGAAATCTTCCTTCAAGCTTTTGGGGTCACTCAGTAACTCTGCATGTGGTATCCATCACTGTGTGGGTGGAGCTGCTGCGTGCTGGAGATGAGAGTCAAGATTAGGGTGGTGGGGGAAAAGTACAGAAGGTCAGGCAGCATCCGAGGAGCAGAAAAATAGACATTTCGGGCATTTGCTCCTGCTCCTCGGATGCTGCCTGACCTGCTGTGCTTTTCCAGCACCACTCTAACCGTAGCTGCTGCCTCAGTCTGCCAATTTCTGTTGCAGCTGCTCTGAGATCCTAGGCCCACATAATTTTCAGCTCTTGAGAGAAGAGCAGAAAGATGATGGAGCACAGGCCAGGAATGGAGATTGGGATTTTTCAGATCTCCATGAGACTCAGTACCATTTTATCAGTGTAATCCTCACAACGTCAGTTTAATTTTTGAATCTGTCTATTTCTGCGTCTCCTGCAGCTGCTCGGAATTCCTGACTTAGCAGAATTTCCAACTCTTGTCTCACCCAACACCACATTAAAGGCAATCAACCTGCCAGAAAGATGAAGGAGAGTAAGATCTGCAGCCTTCAATAAATTCTACAGGTAACTTCACTTGTGTCGGATAAAGTGGAGATGAATTACAGGGCTCAAAGCTGTCGGCCCACAAATGTGACACTGCTAGAGGGCTGAAGTTGGAGCACAAAGGCTCCACTGTCATCCTGTCAAGAGAGGCCTGCTTTCCCCACTGCTTTCCTGAGATGCACTAAGACAGCACATGCCACAATTGATGACTGGGATGTTCACAGGCTGTTTTAATGAGGCTACGTTCAACAGGTGAAAGCAGACCTCTTAGGAGAGGCTGGTAATAAAGTTTGCTATCTTTTTATTCTATTCTGTTCTCTGTCTTCAACCCGGTATTTATGTCATGTCTTATAATCCTGTGTGTTTCATCTTTCAAACTTCGAGAACAGCCCCAATCTCTGTCACCTCCTCCAAACCCGACTACTCTCCCTGTCTCTGTACCTTGCACCAGTCTCTAAAACGTGCCCTATCTCAGCAATCTCATCTTCCAGTCAAAGCAATAGTAATTATCTTTCCCGTCTCCTCCAGTCTCTGCAACCTCCGACAACCCTCCTCATCTGAGCACCCTCCTCCAGTCTCTGCAACACTCCTTCCTCCCATCCTACAGCAACTCACTACTTCTGTAATCTCCTACCATTAAATCAAGCCTCCCGAACTGCTGAAAGTTCTTAAAACACAACATCCTTCCCTCCATGTGTAACTTGGTCCAGTCTCTACTACATTCACTATTCATGTGACCTCCTGAAACGACTTTGACCCTGCCCATGCCTGTCACCTCATTCAGTCTCTACAACTTTCTCTATCTTTCACCTCCTCCCGTTGCGATAGTGTTCCCTATCTCTAGTTCCTCCAGTCATGACTAGCCTTCCATACACTGTAATCTCCTGCAGCCTCTAAAACTATCCATGTTCCTGTAACATTCTCTTGTTTGCTGTAATCACCTCCAGTCCCTACAGCTGTCTTTTTGTCACCTCCTTCAGTCCTCCATTGTCTACAGCCCTCCATGTCACCAACCTCATCCATTCTTGACAACCATCCCTATCTCTGTAATCACCTGCAACCTTCCTATTGTTGTAACCTTCTTCCGTCCTTCCAATAAACACTAATTTATAAACCTCTTTCTACGCTACATACTATGTCTGCTTCCTCCTCCTGTTCCTGTAACCTTTGTGAACTCTGTAACTTTATCCAGTCTGTACCGTTGTATCTAATTGCCATACTGCATAGAAACAGGTCCTTCAACCCATGATTTATCTGCAGACAATCAGCAGCAAACTACACTAACCTCATCTCCTGCACTTGGTGCATAAGCTGCTTAATTCTGGCATTTTAATTACGCATCCAGATGCTTCTTTAATGCTGTAAGCGTGTCTGCCTTCACCACCCTCTCAGGCAACACGTTCCATCTATCTACTATCCTCTGAGTGAAAAAAGTACTTCTCAAAACTCCTCCAACTCACCTGCTCCTCACCTTAATCTTATGCCTTCTTGTGTATGACAGTATGCAATGGAGAAGAGATTCCCGTGATCTACTCTGTCTGTATGTCTCATAGGTTTGGAAACATCAATCAGATCGCTCTCTCAGCCTCCTCTACGCCAGCAAAAGAATCTCAGCCGATCAGACACCCCTCATAACTGAAACCTTTCATCCAAGGTAACATCCCAATGAATCTCTTTTTCACTCTCTGCAATACAATCATGATTTTCTGACTGTGAGGCAAACAGATCTGGGCACAGTACTCTCGATGTTGTCTCACCAATGTTTGTAGAAAACTTGCTTACTCATTCATTCCTGATAAAGAGCTCATGCTTGAAACGTCGACTCTCCTGCTCCTCGGATGCTTTCTGACCTGCTGTGCTTTTCCAGCACCACGCTCTCGACACTTGATAATGAAGACAAGCCTCCCAGACGCCAGCTTTGTCTACCTGCACTGACCCCTTCATGGATCTATGGACTTGGACGCCACAACCCCTTAGTACTCCACAGTAATTGAGCATTCATTGTGTCTGTCCTTAATTTCCATTTGCCAGTGCCCTGCCCAATTTACAAACTGACCAGTATCTGACTGGGACTAACTTCCTCACTATCAACAGCATCACCGATTTTTGTGTCTTCTGCAAACTTGCTAATTCCATCTTCTGCATTCACACAGAGTCAGAGAGTAATACAGCGTGGAAACAGGCCCTTCAGTCTAAAATAGGCCATGCTGACTATGACGCGCTCAAAGCTTATTCTAAGTGCTCACAATTCTTCCATATCCCTCTCAACTCTTCCCATTCCATGCACATATAAAAATATATTTTCCAAAAATATTGCTGTGGTACCCGCCTCAACCATTGCCTCTGGCAGCCCATATACGCATCGCTCTCTGTTTGACAAAGTTACCCCTCAGGTTCGTCGAAAACCTTTCCCCTCCCACCTTAAACCAATGCCCTCTAGTTTTCAGTTCCCCATCCCTTGGAAAACAACTATATGCATTCATCCGATCTGTACCCCTCATGATTTTATACACCTCAGTAAGGTCACCCCTCATTCTCTGAATTTCCAAGGGATAAAGTCCTTTACTGACCAAACTCTCCCTATTCCTCAGTCCTACCTGTCTTGGCACCATCCTCAAACCTTCTTTGCATTCTTAGCAGTCTTCCAAGTCATTCTTATAAACAGGAAGCCGCAAGCATCCCAGCTCTGAACAATGTGGCACGATACTGGTCAGAGACTGCGTTACTAAGACAACGCTGCACCAACATCCTTTGTCTCATATTTGTGAGCCAGGTTTGAATCCAGTTTACCAACTTGTTTTGGATCCCTTGGCCCTTAATGTTTTGTTCCAGCTTTCCATTTGGGACCTTGTCAAATGCCTGACTTAAGTTCATGTCAACCACATCAACTGCACTACCCTAATCAATATGTTGAGACATGTTTTCAAAAAACTGAATTAAATTAATCTTTCTCCAGTCCTGTCATCCCTCTTTTTCACTTTGCCTCGTTCCAACTACACTCCCTGCCTCAGTAAATTGTATAATTCCTAAAATACTTCTCGTCGATATGAACGTCTGTTCTTGCAATGCGCCATATGACTGTAAACTCTTACCATCCTGAGAAACCTTTATGACTTGAACATTTGTCATTCATTACATTATTCCCCATTCACTGTTAACTGCACCAGCCTCTAAAACTGTCCCTGTCTCTCTGAACCGCATCTAGCTTGTACAAACCTCCCTTTGGCTGCCACCTTCCCCTCACTCCCTACAAAGCTGTCTATCTGAATAATGGTGTCATGCCTCGACAACCCTCTTGATGGGAGGTTTACCACTGTAAACCTCCCATCACGACAGCACTGATTATCTCTTGTAACCTCTTCCCAACTCTACAAACCTTGCTGTGTCTGTAACCTCCTCTAGTCCATACACACATCCTACCCCTGGAAGCTTTTGCAATCTCTCAAATATTCTGTTTCAGAATAACTTTATCGAGTCAATACAATCATTCCTATCTCTGTAAACACTTCTGCCAATACAAACTTCCCTATCCGTGTATTAACCTTCAGTTCCTACAAACTTCCCAGTTATTAGTGGTTTGCCACAAGAATCTGTTTTGGGACCACTGCTGTTTGCCAATTTTATAAATGACTTGGACACAGGCAAAGGTGGATGGGTTAGTAAGTTTGCAGATGACACAAAAGTCAGTGGAGTGGTGGACAGTGTTGAAGAATGTTGCAGAGGGAATTGGATAAACTGCCGAAGGGGGCTTAGGAGTTGGAAAATACAGTTCAATGCAGATAATTCCGAGGTAGTTCAATGCCGGGGTGGTGAGGGAGGAGAGCGTAAGGGGGCGGGGTGGGGGGCGAGAGAGAGAGAGAGACAGATAGCGAGCAAGAGAGAAACAGCGAAAGAGAGCAAGACCGTGTGTGTGAGACTGAGAGAGGAACAGTAATAGAGGGAGAGAGAAATGAAAGAAAGAGAAAGACTCAGAGAAAGATAGAAAGAAAGAGAGAATCAATGAGTAAGTGCGAGAGAAAGTGTGACAGAGAAAGACAAGGTGAGAAAGAATGGCAAAAGCATAGACCTGGAGAGACTCAGTGGGAGAGGGAGGGAAAGTGGGAGAGGGAGGGACATTGAAAGACAAAGGTGGGGGTTTGAGAGAGTAAAAGAGATACAGATAGTGAGATATAGATTGAAAGATGTAGTCAGAGACAATGAGCGTGAAAGAAAGAAAGAGAGATACATAGAGATTGATAGAGAATCAGTGAAACAGAGAGAGAGAGAGACACTGAGCGACTAAGAGTCAGAGCAGGTTAAAAAACAGAAGGAGTTAGAGACTGGCAGAGTTAGTTAGAGAGAGAGAGAAAGACAGTATGAGAGAGACACTATTAGAGAGACAGAGATCTAGGAGAGAAAGACAGTGAGAGGCAACAAGATAGAGAAAGAGACACAGTGTGAGCGAGAGAGTGAAAGTGAGAGAGAAAAGTCACAGAGAGCAAGGCAGACAGAGAGACAGACAGGCAGAGTGACGATTACAGAGACAGACAGGCAGTGAGTGATATAAAGAGTGAAAGAACAAGAGAGAGTGAGAGCGAGATAGTGAGAGTGGTAGAGCAACACAGAAAGAGAGACAAGGGGTGAGGGATTTTGTATCAAATGGAGACAGGCAGAGAGCGAGAGACATAAAAGTTTCACCAACCTGAACCACCTCTTCTCTGAATTAATTACCGACTCTGCCCTTGAGCCCTCAATCGATATCACTGTCCCTGTTGGCCCAATCCTTCTTTTGATTTGGCCAGACATTTATATATTGCAAAACAATGACCTTGGCCAGGCGAACCACAAACATCCAGCCAGCTCTTGGGTCAACAGGTTCGAATTCCAAGTGCAAAAGATAGTTTAGATTGCAGTTGTATATTCCTTTCCTTCTGATCCATTTGATGTCTAAATCCTGGTAACTGGTTCCAGACCGCGCTAAAGCAATACATTTGTTCATTGTTCAAACATTCAATGGAAATAAGATGCCTCTGTATAAGTACTGGTCAGAAGGCAAGTATTTCATCTGAAGAAATACTTTTATGTTGATCTCTCCACTGGAGCATAACCTTCCCTCATAAGATCAGCGATACTGTGCAATTTACTCAAAGGCACAACCCAGCTGACATCTGGCAAGCGGACAACTGACAGTGAAGCATTGCCTCCCCCCGCCCCTGATAATGCGACAGTCTGTATATGCTGGAGTCTGGTTAGCCTCCATTTAAATCGCAAATTTTCAAGATTTCATTATTTGTAACAAATTTGAATTCCAATAATGAGCAAAAGTCTGAAAGAGATGCAGTCGTGGAATACAGGGGAAGGTAAAGAGTGTTGTCAATAAAAGGAAGAGGTATACAAAGCTGATGGTGGGTTGTGGGAAGCGTTTTGTGGTGGAGTGGTATTGTGCTAAATGCATAAAATATATATAAATCTGACGTTAAACCCCGGGCCTGGGGACTCGGAACATTTTCTAATTCCATAAAGCAGGGATTAACAAAATAATGCATTGAGAGAGAAAATAAACTAGTGAGAGATATAAACATGTGTTTGAAACCACTTTCTGACTTGCGTTAGATCCCTGTTGATGCAAGAGATGGCTGGATGTTTGTTGTTCATCTGGCCGAGATGGTTGTTTTACAATATATAAGTGTCTGGCCAAATCAAAAGAGGGAGTGGGCCAACAGGGACAGTGCCATCAATTGAGGACTTAAGGGCAGAGTCGGTAATTCGTTCAGAGAAGAGGTGGTAAAACTTTTCTCTCTCTGCGCCTGTCTCCACTTGATACAATGGCTCTCAACCCTTTTCGCTCTATCTTTGTGTTGCTCTGCCATTTTCACTAACTCGCTGTCTCACACTCTGACTCTGTGTTGTTCTGTCACTTTTTATATCACTCACTGTCTGTCTATCTCTTTCATCATCACTCTGTCTGTCTCTCTGTCTGCCTTGTTCTCTGCGTTTTTTCTCTCTCACTTTCACTTTCTCTCTGTGTCTCTTTCTCTATCATTCTCTCTCTGACTGGCTTTCTCTCCTAGCTTTCTGTCTTTCTCTCTACTACTGCTTCTCTCACACTGCCTTTTTCTCTCTCTCACTGACTCTGCCAGTCTCTCTTTCTCACTTTATCACTCCCTCCTTCCTGCTTTTTTACCCACTTTGACTCTGCCTCACTCAGTGTCCCTCTCTCAATGTCTCTCTATCACACTTTCTATGTATCTCCCTTTCTTTCTCTTTTACTGGCTCTTTCTCTCTGACTATCTCTTTCTTTCTATCTATCCTCACTATCTGTATCTGTTTCCCTCTCTCTTCTGCACCTTTCGCTTTCACTGTCTCTCCCTCTCCCACTATATCTCTCTGGGTCTCTGCCTTTGCCATTCTCTCTGTCTCTGCCTGAGTATTTCTATTTCTTTCATTTCTATCTCCCTCTATTGCTGTTCCTCTATCCCTGTCTCACTGTTTTACTCTCTTTCTCTCTCTCACACACACATTCTTGCTCGCTCTACCACTTGTCTTGCTCTCTTTCGCTGTTTCTCTCTCGCGCTTGCCGTCTTACTCTCTCTCTCCTCCACCCCCCCAACCCGCCCCCCCTCTCTCTCCCCCCTCACCACCCCGGCATTGAACTATCCCGGAATTATCTGCATTGAACTGCATTTCCAACTCCTAAGCCCACTTCGGCAGTATATCCAAGTCCCCCTGCAACCTGCAACATTCTTCCACACTGTCCACCACTCCACTGACTTTAGTGTCATCTGCAAACTTACTAACCCATCCACCGATGCCTTCGTCCAAGTTATTTATAAAACTGACAAACAGCAGTGGTCCCAAAACAGATACTTGAGGCACACCACCAGTAAATGGGAAGTTGGTAGGAACAGAAGGTGAATGCACGGATAGGGAAGTTTGTGATGGGAAGAGATGTTTACAGAGATGGAAATGAATGTATCGACTTGAGAAAGTTATTCTGAAACACAATATTTGAGATACTGAAGAAGCTTCCAGAGATACGATGTGTGTATGGACTAGAGGAGGTTACAGACAGAGCAAAGTTCTTAGACATGGACCTAAGAAAGACATTTGACAAGGTCCCACGTGGAAAGCTGGTACAAAACGAAAGGGCCCACGGATCCAAAACAAGTTGGCAAACTGGATTAAAACTTGGCTTACAAATAGTGGACAAAGGGTGTTGATGCAGCGTTGTCTTAGTAACGCAAAGCCTACGACCAGCAGTGTACCACATTGTTCAGCGCTGGGATGCTTGCTGTTTGTTATTTGTATTAATGACTTGGAAGACTGGGAAGAGTGCAAAGAAGATCTGAGGATGTTGCCAAGACAAATAGCCCACAGTGAAAGTGAGAGGTTGACCAGTATCGGACTTTATTCCTTGGAATGTCAGAGAATGAGGGGTGACCTGACGGAGGTCTATCAATCATGAAGGGCATTGATAGAATGAATGCATATGAGTTGTTTTCCCAGGGATGGCGAACTGAAAACAACAGGGCATTGGTTTGGGGTGAGAGCTGAAAGATATAAGAAGGACCTGTGGGGTAACGTTGTCATGCAGAGAGTGGTGTGTATGTGGACGGGACTGCCACAGGACGTGCTTGAGGTGAGGACAATTGCAATATTTTTGTAAAAAGCATTTTTTAAGGCACGTGGATGGGAAGAGTTGAGGGGGATATGGAGAAATGTGAGCGCTTGAAATGAGCTTTGTGGGCGTCATAGTCAGCATGGCCCAGTTTGGACTGAAGAGCCAAACTGAAGAGACTGTCTTACTCTCTGCATACACGAGGATGGTCGTAGGATTTTGCAGAGATTGGAGGCAATTGGAGACTTTTGCAATGACTGGAAGATGAGATTGCTAAGAGCGGGCATGTTTTAGATACTGGAGCACGTCGCAGTGATAGGGAGAGCAGTCGCGGCTGGATGAGGTTACAGAGATTGGGACTGTTATAAAAGTTTGAAAGATGAAACACACAGGATCAGAAGACGGGACATAAATACTGTGTTGAAGACAGAGAATAGAATAGAATAAAAAGATATCAGACATTATTATCAGCCTCTCCTAAGAGGCCTGCTTTCACCTCTTAAATTGAGCTTCTTTAAAACATCATGTGAAAATCCCAGTCATCAACTGTGGCCTGTGCTATCATCGTGAATCTCAGTAAAACAGTGGTGAAAGCAGGCCTCTCTTGGCAGGATGACAATGGAGCCTTTGTGCTTCCACATCAGCCCTCTGGCTATGTCACATTTGTGGGCCTCTATCTTTGAACCCTCTAATTCATCTCCGCTTTGTACAACACAAGTGAAATTACCTGCAGGATTTATTGAAGGCTGTAGGCATCACTCTCCATCTTTCTGGCTGTTTGATTGTTTTCCACGTGGTGTTGGACGAGACAGGAGTTGGGAATTCTGCGAAGTCAGTAATTCCAAGTAACTGCAGGAGACACAGAAATAGACAGATTCAGAAATTAAACTGACGTTGTGAGGATAAAAATATGGAATGGTACTGAGTCTCACGAAGATCTAGAAAATCGCAGTCTCCAATCCTGGCCTGTGCAACATCATCTTTCTGCGCTTTACTTGAGAGCGGAGAATTCTGTGGGCCCAGGATCTCAGAGCAGCTGCAACAGAAAGTGGCAGACAGAGGCAGCAGCGACACCCACGCTGTGATGGATTCCACATGCAGGAATACTGGTCGATCCCAAAAGCATGCCAGAAGATTTCAGAATAAAACAACACTGTCGGAAAAAAGTGTTTATTTTATAAATGGGGGACTGGCATCAGTATTCAGGAAAAGTGATGTATCCTATTGTGATGGATTCCAGTGTCCTGGTCAATCATATGAATATGATTATGGATAGCGGTGTAAACTGACAGAGGTGAGGCAGGAGCCGGGGTCAGGTAGGTGGATATTTCCAAAAACAGAGAAAGATTTAAACATTGGAATAACATGATCATGTGGCTGACGATAAGCAGAAAGGAACAGGAAGGGACAAGTTTAACGTTTAATAAAAATGTAAATTATACTTTCTCTACTTGAATGTGCAAAGCATCTGTAATAAGACAGGTGGGCATGAGTGGATGACTTGGATCTGATCACCAGGGAGACGAGGTTAACATGAATAAAAGGTGGGAAATAAATATTCTACAGTATTCTGGATTCCTGATCATGTACTGAGGATATATCTACCTTTATTGATGTTAAGATCTGCAGCACCACCTCCTCTGTAATATGGACTGCTTTCAAGACATCACTATTTATTTCCCCAAGTTCCCCAGCTTCCAAATCATGTTGAATTTCTGGTGAATGGTTATTGAGGATATTGAGAGTGAGGGTGTTCGTGACGGTAAAACCATTGGATATCAAGGGACAATGGTTAAATTGCTTCATAATGGAGATGATTTTGCCTGATATTTATTTGGTGTAAATCTTAAAAAAACACTTTTATATCTAAGTCAGGATATTGTCCAGATCTTTTTGCAAACGAACATGGGCGGCTTCAGGATTTGAGGAATCCGGAATGATGCTGGGCATTGTGATATCGTCGTTGGACATCCCTGCTTTTGAGGGAGGTTCATTCATGAAGCAGCTGAAGCTGGCTGGGTCTAGGACAACCTGAGGAACTTCGCAGAGAAATCAGTCTTCTTGCTCATGATATGGTTTGAAGTTTCATGGACATGGATTTCAGCCCCTCAAAAGTCGTAGCAACATAGATTTTACCTTAAAAACTAGTCAAAAATGTTCAACTATTACTCAAATGTATATGGTATTTGTGCAGAGAATGATGTACTTTTACTGAAGAATCTTTTACTTGAAGTGAGATGCAACGTGCTCAGCTCATGATGAGCTGTGGGGATAATCTTGCTGGATAACTGCACCGACACCGAAAAGGTAGGAATTGGAAGCAGGAATACATTATTTAGTGCTGTCTTCCTTCCCCCCCCCCCAACCCTCCCCCCCTCCCCCCCACAACCACCATGAATGAGATCTTCACTGAAACACCACTACATTATTTTCTGTCACTATACTGTAATATCTTTACTGGTTTGCATTTTCCACACTTTTATTCCTCCACACTTCGCTTGTATTAATCATTTATTGGCTTTTTATGCTCACCTTGAAACTTGCATTCTCACTTTACATCATCAGCTAACTCGTAAATCGTACATGTGGTCACAAAATTCAAACCATGCATGCTGATTGGGAATGGTTGGTGTGAAAAGGCTGGTCCTTTTGGAAACATTCTGGTCACAACACGCTAACCCGAGAATGGCCTACGTATTCCTATTATTTGTTTGCTGGCCATTAAACTATGCTGAATGCTAACCAGATTGTTACCCATAGTTACATGCTGTCTGTCATATTGGATACCAAACCCTCACTATTTACATTGTCCTCATTCTGCCAGTTAATTCTTCCAAAGACGGAGCTCTATTGAGCTTGTGAAACAATGTTTGTCTTGATAAATTTGTTTTGACTCCATCCAATCAGACCATTTTATTTTTGAGCGTCCACTTACATCATCGTTTTCAATACATTCTGATATTTCACTGGGGTTGATACCATACCAACAAAATAGACTCTGCAGGAATGATTCCAATGTTTCTAGAATTGGGAAAGATAACCAGCAACATATGTAAGATTATGCACCATCACGCCAACAATAATCTGCCGATTCACAGATGCTGATCTTCAGAATTCCACGATTATATTATTTTCTCCAGTACTACAAGGCGTTTGATATGGTTCCCCACGGTAGGTTCATTCATAAAGTCAGGAGCTATACGATACAGGGAGATTTGGCTCTCTGGATTCAGATTTGGTTGGCTGACAGAAGGTAGAGAGTTTTTTGTGGATGGAAGATATGCTTCCTGGAGATCAGTGGTGAGTGGGCTCCCCCAGGGCTCTGTTCTTGGCCTCTGCTCTTTGTAGTTTTTATAAATGACCTGGATGAGGAGGTAGAGCGGTGGGTTAGTACATTTGCCAATGACACAAAGGTTGGAGGTTCCGTTGATAGTATCGAGAGCTGTTGCAGGCTGCAGCACGACATTGACGGGATGCAGAGCTGGGCTAAGACATGGCAGATGGAGTTCAACCTGGATGAAGGCGAAGTGATGCATTTTGGAAGGTAGAACTTTATGCTGAATATAGGATTAAAGACAGGATTCTTGGCAGTGTGGAGGAACAGAGGGATCTTGGTGTTCAAGTGGGTAAATCCCTCAAAGTTGCCACCCAAGTGGATAGGGTTGTTAAGAAAACATATGCTGTTTTGGTTTCCATTAACGGGAATCGACTTTAAAAGCCGCGAGGTTTTGCTGCAGTTCTACAAGTCCCTGGTGAGACCACACTTGGAATATTGCTTCCAGTTCTGGTCACACTATTATAGGAAAGATGCGGAGGCTTTGGCGAGGGTACAAAGAAGATCTAGCAGGATGGTACCTGGACTGGAGGGCTTGTCTTCCGAAGAGAGATTGACTAAGCTCGGATTTTTCTCTCTGGAGTGGAGGAGGCAGAGTGGTGAGCTAATTGAGATATACAAGATAAGGAGAGGCATGGATAGACTCGATCGCCAGAGAATATTCCCTTGGCAGGATTGACTGGTACGAGGGGTCATAGTGTCACTGGCATGCTCCGCTGGGTTGTTACCTTGGCTCCCTTTGAATTCCCTGTCAAGTTGCAGCACGCAACTTCCCAAACCCCTGTCGTGAGCATATACCATTCCCTAATTGTTTCGACATGCCTGGCCATAGGGCCTAATTCTTTAAATTGATATCCCTTATTTACCAGTAAGGCTGCATGCAGTGCAGAGCCTGGTACACTCTACCAGTTTGGCAGGAATGGATTTCTCTCTATTTGCAGGATCACTTCCTGCTCTCCTAATAACATTGTTTCACTTCTCAAATTTTGTGGAGCACAGTCTTTCTACTGTCACTGTCTTTCTAACACCTCATCCTGAGACTCATCAAATATCACTGCATAGTCCAGCTCAGACTTAGGTGGTCTTGATTTAGTCAAATCGTAAACGCCACTGCTTCCCACATCCCCCAAATGCCTTGAATATCACTTGCTATATCCGCTATCCAATAAACATTAATATCTTTAACTTCTGGCATTATTAATGGTATATTGGCCTTTTCTACGACCAAGTCCTGCTACGAGCACTCCAAACTTACTTCAATCTGTCAGCCATGTTTATTTGAACTGTTTGTGAGTAATTATGAGACCATCTTCTTTGCTTCTCATTGAAGTGGGTTAGTGTATTTGCTGAGTTTGAAGGAATTGTGAAGGAGCAGAGGGAAATACTCATCCACAGTACGTAAGGTAATAAGTAGAAACATGTTAGCATACTTTACATGCACATGACGTATTTGTGCTGTGTGTTCGTGGTGAGGCTGGTTGGTGGGATAAACAGAGGGGAAGTTTAGCGATGATAAGTATGTTTCATGATACAAATATTCACAGGGTGATTGGCAGTGATGAAGATAATCTCAGGTTCCAGATAGAAACAGACAAATTTGTCAATTGGGCATGTCAGTGGTAGATGAAATTTAACTTTGATAAATGTGAGATGATGCTTCTTTCCAGGAGGCACAAGACAAGACAGTACTCAATGAGTGGTGGCATACTCGGAAGCTAAGAGGAAATAAAGATCCCTCAATGTGGCAGAAGTGGTTAATAGTTCAGTGAAAAAGATATCTTTACCAGCAGGGATTTTCTGTCGGTGCTCTGGAGGACTTTGGTTCAGTCACAATTGGAGTTTTGTGTGCAGTTCTGGTCACTGTACGATAAGAAGGATGTGATTGCATTAGACAGGGTGCACAAAGACATTCGTGAAAATGTTGCTGGGAGAGTAGCAGTTTAGTTGTGAAGACAGATTCTGGATAAGGTCGAGTTCCTATCTTACGAGTAGAGATAAGAGGATATGACTATGAGGGGCATGGATTGGGGACTCTAAAGCAGTATTTCCCCTCCTCTGAAGATCCAATAGCAATGTGACCCATTTTTTCTAGCTGAAAGGCTCGAGGTTTAAAGGGAAGATGACACCCAAAGGACGGTCGGTAGAGTTGAGAATCTTCAAAATCTTTAAAAAGTAGTTGAAAGACAATCAAGACAATGGAGTAAGTTTTGAAATGGGACTCGTGTATAATATAATTTTCGAGTTACAAACAAGACAGATCGATGAGTCAAGTCTGTCCCATATGATGTTATCATTCAATGATTTGTAAGTTAACTTTCTGAATTAGTTTCTGTTTTTAGATTAGATTAGACGATTTACAGTGTGGAAACA
Organism: Chiloscyllium plagiosum; assembly: GCF_037043375.1. Taxonomy (NCBI): domain Eukaryota; kingdom Metazoa; phylum Chordata; class Chondrichthyes; order Orectolobiformes; family Hemiscylliidae; genus Chiloscyllium; species Chiloscyllium plagiosum. The sequence goes on from NW_028270190.1 coordinate 17,809,364, forward strand.
GGTCCTACAGCCCAACAAGTCCACACCGACCCTCCGAAGAGCAACCCACCTAAACCCATTCCAATGCATTTACCCCATTCACCTAACACTATGGGCAATTTAACATGGCAAATTCACATAAGTTGCACCTAACTAATTTTTGTCTTCGCTTTGAAGAAATATTAACTTGTGTACGTTCAAGCTGTTGTGATGGTTACTATGAACTTTTGGTTCTGATTCAGAGAATTCATTCACAGATAGATTTTGCCAAACGAGTTGAAAAAGTGAATTAAACGGAAAGCAATAATATAACCATGTTGAATAGAACACCTCTCAACGAACTCTACAACGAGAGGCATTGAATGACCGAATAGCCTCAGCAACAACAAGTGTCCTCGGTGAAAAGAAGTGCAAAAAAATTATATTTGTGGGACTAATTGTGAGAGAAATAAAACAAGTCTTGTCGTTTGAAGACAACCTGCAATTCGCATTTGAGACCCAAGAAGATCCAATTAATTTAGAAATTGGGGGTATTCAAATTGACTTAGTGAAAAACATCATTAAAGTAAACCTGTTGGGAAAATTTGGTTGTTGAAAATGATTAAAACTTTAAAAGTGTCATCATAATTTCCCAACGGATATTCCACACAATATAAAGTGAAGTCTCTGAAACTGTGCTACCTCCAATTCGAAATAATGCTCCAATTTCAACAGATTAACAGCTGCAGCAAGGGAGAGTTAGTGCCACAAACAATAAAATGTATCTTCCAAGGCAACTGATCAAAAAAGTTTACTACACCATCATTGCTGTTGTAGGAGCTCCTGGTAAATCTTGGAACCACTCATGTTGTACATTTCTCTGCATCTTCCAATTAGAAGTATTCGGAATGTGGGTTCCTATTCAAAGAGGAACAAGTAACTCCAGTGTCCAAGTGTTACTGGGAGCATCACTCAAAGTAAAATTATACTGAGTGTGGGTTACTAACTGGAGGGGAACAACTTACCCCAGTGGCTTTGTGTACGTAGGAATATCTATGAATATAGAATGTAACTGTTTGTGATGAACCGAATTCAAGTGAATACCTGACTACGTTCATAACAGGGACCATAATTTGACTGTAAACGTGGAATGCTTCTTTCATAATACATTTCTAATTTCTAATGTGTTCACTGATGAAATTGTCATTGTAGATTGTGAATACGATTGAATGCAAATTAGATCAATCGTTGATGTCTATAGTTGGTACTAAGTTTGCAAAGTTAAATGTTGCATTGGGGGTACATATATGTGACTGATTCGCCCATCGTGAAAATAACAGAATAGCAAAGTCAATTCACTCATTTGTCCGATGGACACATAATGTTTACTTTAAAAATCTTTTGGACTGATTGATATTCCAGCATGGTTAGGGCAAGCCTGTATCATGGCTACTACATTTCTTTATCTTGATGTTAATAATGAAGGATCTGGACTAATAACTGTTGACACTATTTCGCACCTGCATCTGATAAGATTTTGATTAACAATGTTTGAATCGGTTATTCATAATCTAAGCGCAGTTGATTTTTAAAGCGATCACTGCCCATTACTTTGTGATGTGTGTCCTCCTTGGGATGAAGAGGTTTTGTTACGAACGTTGCAACAGTTAGTTTTTAGGCAATATTATTAAAAAGCAAAATAACAATTTGATAGGAAAAAATTCTGATGCAATAAATAGTGGGCATTTGCACTTGCAATATTATGGCTGTGATAAATAATTAAATTAGAGAGGAGTACAGAAAAGAAAGAGAATACAATAAAGAATGTTGTATAATGAATCAGAAAATCGTGAACAAGGTTTTTGACTTCAGGCATATTGGTTAGATTCTACAAGCCGTCTGCATAATTCATGTTACTGGCAGAGCTCATAAATATAATTTTCCAGGTAGAGAGGATTTGTCTTCTTTTCGTGTGATAATGATGAACGTTCTGACTCTGCCAGGTGTCCAACCTCATTCCACAACTCCAATTCGTGATCCACAGTTTCTGACCATTCAACATAACCATGTGTTAAACTCGAAAGTGTGACAAACTCCGGATGGTTTGACTTGCAATTACAAAATATTTATTCCATAATCAGATGTTACTATTTTTATAGTTTTTTTTTAATGAACTGAAATAAAATCTCCGGGTTCTTAACGTATAACTCATAAAATACACTGACAACAGAATGCCTTGAAGAAACTGGAGTCAATGCAATTACCACTCTTTTTATTATTGCACTGCCTACATGTAAGATGGTTCTGGCAGTAAAATGGCAATCATCTCAGCTGTCATACATTGATGCACGAATTCTGCAAGGTCGTGTCCTTGGCCCCAAACTCTGCAGTTGCCTCACCAATGCCCTTCCCTCCACTTGTCATGTCCAAAGCGAAGATGTTCCCATACAATTACACCACGTTCAGCACAGTATAATTGTATAATTTGTGTCCCAAAACTTCATGATAGCCATACAGCTTGTCATGGTAATTGTGAAAGAATATTCACACTCCGCAAACACCAGACAATAATAATCTTAAGCTATAAGAATCTACCAAACACCCATTGACCTACAATGCCATGACCACCCCTGAATGCACGATGAGCATCATAGAGTTGTACAACGGAAACACACACTTCAGTCCAACTTGTCCATGCCGACTAAGTCCTGCACTTCATAGAATCCACATCAGTGGAAACAGGCAGCTCAGTCCAACAAGTCTGCATCCGATCTCCCTACGTTATCCCCTGCAATTCCAATGCCTGACGCACCTAACCAACACATCCCTGAACACCAGGGAAAATTTAGCATACTCATACCACCTGACATGTGCATTTTTGGATTTTTGTTGGAAGTTGGTGCATCCGGCAGAAACTGACGTAAAACACGGGGAAATCGTGTTATCTCCACATCGACAGTTGCAGTGAGGCTGGAATCTAACCTGACTCCCTTGTACTGTGAGACAGCAGTGCAAACCACTGTGCCATCCAAAGCCCTCTATACTTTTCCTGTTCATGTACCTGTCCAAGTGCCTTTTAAATATTACATCTGTACTGGTATTTATCAATTCCTGCGGCAGTTCGTTACAAAACTAAACCACCTTCTGTGTGAAATAGTTGCCCATCAAGAGTCTCCGATTCGTTGTTTTACTGATTCTGTGTTTTTTGTGAGTGTTTTGTTATGGGAAATTACAGCTAGATAGAATAAACTGTAAAGCAAAATAAATAACTTCTCCTGACCCACCCCTCCCCCGCCCCCCAAAAGACGTATTGAGTACCTGGTCGAGTTTCTGAGATTAATTTTCTGCCCATGTGATTCTGTTTGTCTTTTGAAAGTGCAAGTTATTTCACTTGAGAGAAGCTACTGTAGTGGTTCTCATGTCATTGTACTGAACAAAAAGAAACATGAGTTCTAAAATTCAACATGTATCGAGAAAACTTAATTAATCTTTTTTAATCTATTTTCTTCCATTTTCTTTCATCTTACAGTTAGTCTGGTGGCAATTGCATTCTTATCTCGGAGCAAGTGTGGCCTTTCAACATGTTCCACTCGCTATTTCGTCGCCATGGCAGTGTCTGATCTACTCTTCATTATTTTTGATATCATATTTGATGAGTTTGTTTACTATTATTATCCGCTGTCTTTTCTGGACATCACTCCTGTTTGTAGTGTTCTCCACGTCCTGAGCTGCTTTACTGTTGATTGTTCTGTCTGGTTCACTGTTGCTTTTACATTTGATCGATTTGTAGCCATTTGTATTCATCAGATGAAATCTCAGTATTGCACAGCGAAAACAGCAATGAGAGTTCTGGCAACAATTTGCATTTTCTTCTCTTTAAAGAATATTCCCAATTACTTCATATTTGAATCCGGAAGGATCATTAGAAACATTCCATGGTACTGTTACACAAGAGACAGTTATTATGACAATGTACATTGGGTGAGTTTTACATATATTGAAATATTTTTAACACCATTTCTCCCATTCATTTTTATTCTCTTTCTCAACATTCTGACCGTCAGGCACATCTTTGAGGCAGTTAAGGCACGGAAAGGACTGAGGGGTCAGAGAAAAACAGAGAATGACCCAGAGATAGACAGCAGAAAGAAATCTGTGATTTTACTATTTGCCATATCCGCCAATTTTATCCTTCTCTGGTTTGTGTATATTTTATATATGTTCTATCTTGGTGATTACGTGGATGATTTTTATCTCTTTGAACAAGTTGCATACATACTGCGCAACCTTAGTTGCTGCACAAATGCATTTATTTATGTGGTGACACAGAAAAAATTTAGAGACCAGTTAAAGTATGCCGTGAAATATCCAGTTATAAAAACAATTCAATTGATGAAGAAATCCAAGTGACTGAGAGCCAACATGAGATGCAGCAGATAATGGAACGAGGTGTCCACGTGAGGAATGGACGAAGGGGAAAAAAAGGAGTAGCAACAGGATTTTGTTGTTTTTTCCAATGAGAAAGAAATGACCCCATCCCAGGAGCAACACGGAAGAGACAAGAGGAACAAAGTCAAAGTAAACTGCTAATAGCAATGAGCAGCAGAATATAGAAAGCTAAACAACAAAGCCCAAACCGAAAGAGGAATGATTCATGCCTCAGAAAAAAAAAAATCTCCCAAGCAATCACTGCACAGCAAGTGAAGCAGGCACAAAAATAAAGTATCTGGTAAATGTATCATCGCTTATTGCAAGCCTGAGTGGGGAACTCTTTCTCACAGAACTCTCGGATCCACACATCTGGACAAATTGCAAAAACACAAGAAGCTTCCAATTAAAAAGATTAAATAGCATACTGTATAAAATATGTTTTTAAATCATAAATGTGTTTCCATGGATACTTTGTTTCCATTCAGTTCCCCCGGCTTGATCCAGATATCAGTTCCTTCCTTTGTTTATTTTTCTCATCATCCATGTAATCTGAGACAGAGGACCGGAGAAAATGTTGCTGTAAAATCTAATACTTTTTTTCTTTAGGTATTTAGGTATTAGAGGTCATTTCCTCAAATTCCAGGAACAGCAATTACTGTTTTCTAAGCTGTTGCGTTGTTTTGGAAATTTTGGGGAAAAGAAGGATTAGAATAAAAATGACACTTTTTAAAAAAAAAAGAGAGAGAATGGCAAGAACCTCGTGCTCAAGGTATTAAAGGAGAAAGAAACCGACACAACTGTTTTACACAGCTGCTACAAGGAAGTATCTTTGGACATCGAAGTGTGTCTATGAAAAAATAAGCAACAGTCAAATTCCAAGATGAACTTGAAGGAATCTGCGAGAGAGAGCTCGCAGTACAGGAGCAGCTAAGTGCTTAGTTTTTAAAATATTTTAAGTGGAACCTTACTGCCCTTTTTTTGGAAGTCTGCAATAGTGAATAGAGTGGGTTCTTTGTATTGAGTTCTGCCTCTTGATCAAATTTAAAAATGCAAAATATTGATACTGAATTTGCCTGGATCAGTGCTTTATTGGAGCAGTAAGACTGTGCTATTTCTTGCACTTATAGATTGTTCCGGTGCAAAGATTGCCTTTAGGAGAGTAATGTGCCCTTCCTCTACGATGTGAGGGGTTAGGGAGAGTTTCCATGCTATTGTTGAGTATGTTGGCAGTAAGATTGTTTGGTTTTGAATTCAATAACATTATTTTGATCAGCTGGAACGGCAGTTAGAGGCAGTGAAGAATTTACAGCAGCATAACAGTTATAGGAAGGGAGAAAATCCGCAGATACAGTCATGTAGATGGGTTACGTCTATTAAAGTTAGGAAGAAGAGGCAGGTAGTGCTGGAGTTTCTGTGGCTATTCCCATCTCAAACAAGTATGCTGCTTGGGATGTACATGAGATGGATCTCAGATGAATGTAGCACCAGCAGTCAAGTTTCTGTCACCAAGTCAGTCTTTAATGAAACGTAGAATGTCAGGTTCCAAGCGATTGGTTGTGAGAGGAACCTCTAAATTCAGAGATACAAACATTCTGCAGGGGACCGCGCGAATAGCTTGTTGCCTCCACGGTGCCAGGATCAAGAATATCTCGGACAGGGTGTACAATGCGCTCAAAGGTAAAAACAATGACTGCAGATGCTGGAAACTAGATTCTGGAATACCGTGGTGCTGTAAAAGCACAGCAGTTCAGGCAACATCTGAGGAGCAGTGAAATCGACGTTACGGGCAAAAGCCCTTCATCAGGAATACAGGCAGAGTGCGTGAAGGGTGGAGAGATAACTGAGAGGAGGGTGGGGTGGGTATAAAGTACCACAGAGTACAATAGGTGAGTGGGTGGGGGTGGGGATGAAGGTGACAGGTCAGAGAGGAGGGGGGAGTGGACAGGTGGAAAAGAAGATAGGCCGGTCGCACAGGTCACAGGGACGGTGCTGAGCTGGAAGTTGGGAACTGGGGTGAGGTGGGGGAAAGGGAAATGAGAAAACTGATGAAGTCCACATTGATGCCCTGGGGTTGAAGTGTTACGAGGCGGAAGATGAGGCGTTCTTCCTCCAAGCGTCGGGTAGTGAGTGGGGGTGGGGTGCGGTGAAGGAGGCTCAGGACCTCCATGTCCTCGACTGAGTGGGAGGGGGAGTTGAAATGTTGGTCCACAGCGCGGTATGGTTGGTTCGTGCAGGTGTCCCAGAGATGTTCTCTGAAGCAGAGCGCTAAAAAAGAAAGCAGGTGAACCCTAAGGCATCGTAAGAAAATGAAGCAAAAGAGGACAGGGAATGTCAATTTTGATAAGGGATAGCATTACATCCAAAGATAGACCTAAGACGAACTAGTACGGAACATGAGAATTCATTGGCGGATCAAGGAAACCCTGAGGCTTTCTATAGCATCATCACGAATAAAAGAATGAATAGAGTAAGATTAGGGCTAATGTCGCATAGTACTGCAAAGTGGTGTGTGGAGTCAGAGGAGATAGATTAAGCTCTAAATAAACATGTTTCGTCAGTATTCACACGAGAAAAAGACAATGTGTGCGAGGATAATACTGAAATACAAGCTACTAGACCAGATGGGATTGCGGTGCATAAGGAGGAGGTGTTAGCAGTTCTGGAAACTATGAAAATAGATAAGTCCCCTGTGCTGGATAGGATTTATCCTAGGATTCTCAGGGAAGTCAGGGGGAGATTGCTCAGACTTTGGGTTTGATTTTTATATCGTCGTTGCCTCCAGGACTCGTGCCAGAAGACTGGAAGATAGCATATGTTGTTGCCTTGTTCAAAAAGGGGAGTAGAGACAACCTTGGAAATTATAGACCAGTGAGCCTTACTTTTGTTGTCAACAAGTTTTGGAAAGGGTTGTTAGAGACAGGATTTATAATCATCAAGAGATGAATAAGTTCATAAGGGATAATTAACACGGTTTTGTGAAGGGTAGGTCGTGCCTCACGAGCTTTAGTGAGTTCTTTGAGAAGGTGACCAAGCAGGTGGATGGTGGTAAAGCGGTTGATATCGTAGACATGAATTTCAGGAAAGTGTTTGATACGTTTCCCCACTGTCAGCTATTGCACAAATACGGAGACATGGGATTGAGGATGATTTAGCAGTTTGGTTGAGAAATTAGCTAGCTTAAAGCAGACAGAAGGTGACGGTTGATGGGAAATATTCATCCTGGAGTTTGGTTATTAGTGGCGTTCTGCAAGGATCTGCTTTCGGGCCACTGTTTTTCATTTTTACAAATGGCGTGAATGAGAGCATCGAAGTGTGCGTTAGTAAATTTGCGGATGACACTAAGGTTGGTCGAATTGTGAATAATGGTGAAGGATGTTGTATTTTACAGAGAGATATAGATAAGCTGCATAGTTGGGCAAATAGTTGGCAAATGAAGTTTAGTGTGGAGAAGTGTGAGGTGATTCACTTTGGAAGAAGTAACAGGAATACAGAGTACTGGGCTAATGGTAAGATTCTTGGTAGTGTAGATGAGAAGAGAGATCTTGGTGAAAGGTACTTAAGATCCTTGAAAATTACCGCCAAGTTTGATAGTGGAGTAAGAAGGCATACAGTTTGTTAGCTGTTATTGATCAAGGGATTGAGTTTCGGGTCCAGGACATCTTGCTGCAGCATTAAAAAAAAAAACACTGATACAACCACATTTGGAGAATTGCGTACAGTTCTGGTCACCGCATTATAGGAAGGATGTGGATGCTTTGGAAATGTTTCAGAGGGGATTTGCCAGGATGTCGCCAGTTGTGGAGGGAAGGTATTACGTGAAATGGCTGAGAGATCTCAGGGTGTTTTCATTGCAGAGAAAAAGACTGAGAGGCGACCAAATTGATACATATAAGGCAATCAGACATTTAGCTAAGTTGGACAGTGAGATCCTATTTCCTCTGATGGTAATGGCTAGCACGAAGATATGTAGCTTTAATTTGAAGGGTTGTAGATATAGGACGAACAACAGAGGTAGTTCCTTTACTCAGAGAGTAGTAGTGGTGTGGAACGCACTGCCTGCAACAGTGGTGCACTCGCCAACTTTAAGGGCATTTAAATTGTTTTTGGAATAGGCATATGCACGAGAATGGAATACAGTAGGTTAGATGGGCTTCAGGGTGATTCCACAGGTCGGCGCAACATCGACGGACAAAGAGAACGTAATGTTTGATGTTCTATGTACAGAAGGAGGATGCACTTGGTAACACATCCAGGGATGTGGAGCAGGAACTTAGAAAGGAATGATTACCTTATCGGGATTGTACTATACACCCTACAATAATCAACTGGAAATTGATAAACAATCTTGCAAAAGGATCGTAGTTATCGGTAAGAATAATACAATGGTAATGGTAGGGGATTTTAACCTTGCAAACATAAACTAAAATTGCCATAGTTTTAAGGGTTTAGACGGAAAGGAATTTGTCAAGTGTGTGTAAGAAAACGTTCTAATAAATTATGTGGATGTCCCGACTAGAGACAGTGAATAATTTAACTTACTCTTGGGAAACTATGTCGAGCAGGTCACTGAGGAGTCAGTGAGGGAGCACGTTGGGCCAGAGGCCATAACTCTATTGTTTTAAAACAGTGATGGGAAAATATAGACCAGTTCTAAAACTTAATGTTCTAAAGTGGAGGAACGCCAATTTTGAAGGTATTAGGAAAGAATATTCCGAAGCTGATTGGGGGTGAATGTTCCCAGGAAAGCAACAGTTGGAAAATGAGAAGCCTTCAAAAATGGGATAATAAGAATCCAGAGACAGCATGTTCCTGTTCGGGTGAAGGACATTGCTAGACTCAAAAGGGAATACTGGATCACTAGAGAAATTGAGGTTGTGGTTAAGAAAAAAGAAGGAAGCATATGTCAGGTATCGACAGCAGAGATCAAGTGAATCATTAGCAGAGTATAAATGTAGTCGGAATATACTTGAGAGGCGAATCAGGAGTGTGAAAACGGGACACGAGATAACTTTGGCAAATAGGGTTAATGAGAATCCAAATGCATGTCATAAATGAAAGAAGGACAAAAGGCTAACTAAACGAGAGAGTAGATTCCCTTAAACGTCAGCAATGCAGCCGATGAATGGAGCAGCAGGGGGTGGGGATATTCTAAACGAGTATTTTGCATTAGTGTTTACTATGAAGAAGAAAATTGAAGGTGGGGAAATCGATGGTGTTATCTTGAAAAATGTCCATATGAGAAGGGAGCAGGTGCTGGATGTCTTAAAATGCAAAAAGGTGGATAAATCCCAGGACTTTATCAGGTAAAGTCTCGATCTCTGTGGGAAGCTGGAGAAATGATTGCTGTGCACTTTGCTGAGATCTTTGCTTCATCAGTCGTCAGAGGTGACGTGCCACATGATGTGTCACTATTTCAGAAAGGTAGGAAGGAACTGCAGACCAAAAAAAGTCTAATATCAGTGATGGGATAGTTTTTGGAATGCAAGTATTTGGAATGACAAAGATTGATTAGGGATAGTCAACACTGCGTAATGCTTGAGAAGTCATGTCTCACTAACTTGATTGAATTTTTAAAAGAAGTAACGGAAGATGAATGATGACGGCAGAATGGTGGACGTGATCTTTGGGGTATTTCGTAATGCATTTGCAAGATTTCATGCTGCAGAGTGGTTCGCCTGGTTAGATCACATGGAATATAGGGATAACTGGCTATTTCGATCCCGAACTGGCTCCAAGGTAAATGAGTGGTGGTGGTGTTGGTTGGTTGTTTTCCAGGCTGGAGTCCTCTGACCGATGTATTGCCACAGTGAATCGGCTTTTCGTTATATTTAAAAATGATTTGGAAGTGAGCATAGGAGTTATTTTTAGGAAGTTTACAGCTGTCACAAAACTGGAGATGCAGTGGACAGCGAAGAACGTTATCTCATAGTACAATAGGAACTTGATCAGTTGGACCAGTTGGCGGAGGAGTGGCAGATAGAGTAATTTGGATAAATGTGATGTGCTGCATTTTGGAAAGGCAAATCAGTACAAGATATATGCAGGTAATGGTATGTTCATGGGGGTGTGTTGCTGAACAACGAGACCTTGTAGTGTAGCTTCATAGTTTCTTGAAAGTGTATTTTCAGGTAGATAGGATAGAGAAGAAGGCGTTTCGTTTGCTTGCCTTTACTTTTCAGTGCATTGAGAATAAGAGTTGTGAGGTCCCGTTGCGGCTGTACAGGATATTGGTTCGGCCAATTTATGAATATTACATGGAATTCTGGTCTCCCTCCTTTAAGAAGGATGTAATGAAACTTGAAAACGTTCAGAAAAGATTCGCAATAATGTCGTCATTTGAGGGTTTGAGGTATACTGAACCACTGAACTGCCTGGGGCGGTTTTCCCTGTAACGATTGTCACAGAGGAGGGGGCATTTGTTTTTTATTTATAAAATCATGAGGGTCTTGGAGATGGTAATTAAGATTGTATTTTCCATGGGCTGGGGGAATCCAGAAATAGAGGCAATGGCTTTAGGCTGAGGGGCAGGAATTCATAGGGACTTAAGGGGTAATTTTCTTTACGCAGTACATGATGTATATATGGAATGAGCTGCCAGAGGAAGTGGCGAAGGCTGGCACATTTCGAACATTTATTGAACGTCTGGATGGGTATATAACCAGGAAGAGTTTCGAGGCAAATGGGCCAAATGGGACTAAATAGACCTGGGATAACTGGTCAGCATGGATGAGCGTCTGTTTCCATGTTGGACAACACTACGAGACACCAATAAGAGCATGGCTGAACTGTGATCTAACCCCTCATTCCTTCCTTTGTCCCTTACCTGCAACATCTTCGTCCTCAATTCGATTTCAAACAGTAACACACTTCCCGTTGTGTTATGGAATACACATGGTCGTCGTCCTCATCCCTTGTGGCATGTCCTGCTACCGAGCATAGCATCTGATTTCAGGTCAGTATGCAGTACAGAAGCCACTTAGGGCTGGGGGGAGGTGTGTCTTGAATACATAAAATCGTTGATATCATCGATGAAATTCCAGTCTCTAACGCCGTATTAATTAAACATTTGAATATTACATTGTGAGTTGGAATAGAGAAAGCTGAATTTTATTTTCTGTCACATTCTGTTCATCAGTCAAAATTATTTTTGGAGTGTTTCTGTTCCGTGAGGCAGAACACTCCCAACTTCTCAAGGGCTGATAAGAATGGGGGAATAAATGCTGAACCCAGCCAATGATGCCCACATCCCATTACCGAATGAAAAAACATTCCCTTTGAGTTCCCCATCACTCACTGCCTCTGCAGACAAAGCAAAACATCCTCACTTCCCTAGTCCAACGGCTCGATGACATTGGCAAAACATTCTAAAATTTGGTGTCACTATCCCATAAGATCACTCTGATTTGTGCACAACAAAATGGAAAATAATAGTTAATACTTAATAGATTGTGTAGTAAAGGGGTACTAGCTCCAACAACGCAGGGCTCGGGTCTCTTACTCGATTTCTCACTCACACAGGCACACAGAGATACGCACACACACAGACACACACACACACAGACACACACACACACACACATTATATCTATGTGAAACAATCCCTGAATGTCAGATTAACGCCGGACATCCACACACCTGGGTCAGGCTCAAGACACACCTCCCCCCGGCACTGAGTGTCTTCTGTCCTGCATTCTGACCTGAAATCAGATGCTGTGCTCGGTTGCAGGACATGCCACAAGGGATGAGGACGACGGCCATGTGTATCTTCAGAACAGTAATCTAACAGGGAATCAGAACATAACAGTGAGAAGCAAATAAAGAACTTGGTGTTGAATTTGTAGAGTACTTCAGATCTTGATATGTGTGTGTACATGTCTGTGCGGCCTGGCATTGTGTTTGTCTCTGTCTGTGCATCTGAATATAAGATAATGAGAGTTGAGAGTGAATTTAACTCAGCACCTCTTGTCAGATTGTACATGCCTTAAAAACATGTATTGGGATTTCAGCTGTATAAAACTCCATGCTTTACCTGTCTGGGGATTGTGTGGAGCGGTGTTTCCTCTGCATGTAACCCTGTTCTGGCCATCCTGTGGGGGTTGTTGGGGATACATTAAAGATAGCCTTACAGTATATCCAACTCGATCCTGTCCCTAATCAGAAAGTGTTTGATGGGGACAGTGCAGTGGGATGTTAACTTTGGAACATAAGAACTATGCTAAGCCATTCCGCCCTTATGCCTGATCTATCATTCGACGTGGTCATGGCTGATGTGTCCCTTCACTCCATGTTCCTCCCTTTGGCCCACACCCCTCATGAACTTCACTGACTGAAAACATATCTGTCTGAGATTTAAACTGAACAGCAGACCCGACATCTTCGCTGTTTGTGGTAGAGGATTCCAAATCTCTCTCACGCCTTGTGTCTCAAAGCACTTCTTAAATCTCTCCTGAGGTCTCTGAGCATTCAGTCTCAGGCTCTGCTCCATCTCGTTCCACAATCTGCAACCAGTCGGCATTCTTTATCTTGGTGGAACATGTCTCATCCAGTTGATATCTTGACGGCTTTGCTTAGATCTCCCCTGAGTCTTTTCAATTTGAGCGGAAACATTTGTACAATCTCTCCTCAGAATTTATCCTCTCAAGTCCAGGATCATTTTTGCTTCTAACAGTTTCTTCCCGTTCCCCCGATCTATCAATATCTCTGTGTAATTTGGAGGGAGCATCTGCATGTTTTCAATGCTGCTTAACTTTAATCCTATCCCAGTGCTCTGCCTCGTATTATCGAATCAGTGTAGAAAGCGCTTTACTCTGCATTGAACACTGTGCTGCACCTGTCCAGGGAGTGTTTAATAGGGGTAGTATAGAGGGTTCTTCACTTTGCATCTGACTTCATTCTCCACATGTTTTGGTGAGGTCTGGATTGAAAATGTGAGAGGGACACATACTCTGATTTAACCCAGTGATGTTGCTGCCCTGAGTGTATTTGATGGGCTCAGGATGGGGGAAGTCGGAAATTTTATCAATATCTAACACACGCTGAAAGTGGCCTGGGAATTTCAACAGCTGCAGAGGAGAGAGAAATCTATTCTCTATGTAATCCCATTCTCGACTTGCACTGGGTTAAATATGGCGAGTCTGGTGAATTGTTAGGAGAACTGAAACAATGTGACATGTGAATTGATGCTTTGTGAATGTTACACCGAAGACAAGATAAAATAAACGATCATATGTTAATTTGGTAGCAGAAACACAGAAAGCTTCTGTTGTGTTACATGTCTCCAAATTTATGTCTGGGCCAAAAATACTGTCACAATGTGCAATGAATCAAAAGCTGATTTCAGTCCCATATTAATGTATCATCACAATATGAATTTTCGTTACAGAGGTAGTAAATGGAGGAGTTTTTTGAAGGTGATTAAAATGCAAATTCTAGAGATTGCTTGCAGTGAATCCCTGAGACAATGTCACATTTCCCCAGTTTTGTCTTACTTTCCAAGCACCAAATATCTGCGCGACACAAATATGCCAAAACTGATATAGTTCACCCACTGAATTGCACGTGTACAGACTTGTTCAGCTCCTGATGATGGGCTTTTGCCCGAAACGCCGATTTTCCTGCTCCACAGATGCTGCCTGCCATGCTGTGCTTTTCCAGCACCACTAATTCAGATTTGTTCAGTATCTGTCGCAAAGTTTGAATTCTGTAGAGCGAGGCCCCATCCGAAGTCTTTCTCAAATGCCACGCAGACCAGCTTATGTAAAGATGAGACGTGAAGGCTCAGCTAGGGCGCGTGAGAGTAACAAGGCAGCCAGGAAGGACATAAAGAGGGAGCTGAGAAGATCCAGGAGGGGACATAAGAAGTCTTTGGCAGGTAAGATCAAGGAAACCCGAAAGCATTCTAAAGAATACCAGGAGCAAAAGACTGACTTCATTAAGATCTGGGTCATTCAAGGGCAGAGCATGGAACAGTAGAACAGAGAGTGCAGTGCAAGGCATTCGGCCCTCGATGTTGTGCCGACCTGTGGAACCAATCTATAGCCTTTCCATTCTCAACTATTTCATTTTCATCCGTATGTGTATCCAATGACCATTTAAAGATGGCGAGTCTACACCTATTTCCGGCAGTGTGTTCCATGCACCTACTATTCTCTGAGTGAAGAAACTACATCTGTCACCAGTCTTATACCTATCATCCCTCAGTTTAAATTTATGTCCCCTCGTGCGAGCCATCACCATCTGAGGAAAAATGCTCTCACTGTCCACACTATCTAACCCTCTGATTTTCTTATATGTTTCAATTAAGTCACCTCTCAAACGTCTTCTCTCTAACTAAGACAGCTTCAATTCCCTCAGACTTTCATCATTAGACATTGCCTCCATACCAGGCAGCACCCTCATAAATCTCCCCTTAAACCTTTCCAAAGCTTCCATATTCTTCCAATAATGTAGTGCCCAGAACTGTACGCACTACTCCAAGTGTGGCTGCGCCAGAGTTTTGTACAGGTGCAGCATGACCTCGATGTTCTGAAACTCAATCCCTGTACCAATAAAAGCTAATACACCGAATGCCTTCTTAACAGCCCTATCAACCTGGGTTGCAACTTTCAGGGATCTATGTACGTAGACAACAAGATCTCTATACTCATTTATGCTCACCAAGAATCTTACCATGCGCCCAGTTCTCTTTATTACCATTTCTCCTTCCAAAGCGAATTATCTCACACTTTTCCACATTAAACTTCATTTGCCACCTCTCAGCTCAGCTCTGGAGATTAGCTATGTCCCTCTGTAACCTGCAACATTATTCGGCACAGTCCACAACTCCACTGATCTGAGTTTCATCCGAAAATTTACAAACTCTTTCTGCTACACACTCACCTCGGTCATTTATAAAAATAACAAAGCACAATGTCCCCAAAACAGATTATTGTGGTACACTACGAATAACTGTACTCCAGAATGAAAATGTTCTATCAATCACCACCCTCTTCCCTCTTTGAGCTAGCTAATTTCTGTTCCAAACCCATTAAATTAACTTTAACCCCTTGCCTCCGTATTTTGTATAATAGCCTACCATTGGGAAACTCATCAAACGCCTTACTGAAATCCATATGCACCACATCAACGGCTTTACCGTCATCCACCTGTTTGGTCCCCATTTGAAAGAGCTCAATAAGGTTTGTGAGGCACGAACTACCCTTCACAAAACCATGTTGACTATCACTAATGAGATTTATTCTCTCTTGATGGTTCGATATCCTATCTCTCATAACCTTTCCAATATTTTAACTATTTTAGCCAAAGTGAGGCTCACTGGTCTATGATTACCAGGGTTGTCTCTACTCACCTTTTTGAATAAGTGAACCGTATATCCTATCTTCCAGCCTTCTTGCACTAGTCCTGTAGATAATAACGACAGGAAGATCAAAGCAAAAGGCTCTGCAATCTCCTCCCTAACTTCCCAGAGAATTCTATGATAAATCCCAACCAGCCCAGGGGAGTGCTCTATCGTCACACTTTCCACAATTGTTAACACCTCCTCCTTGTGAACCTCAATCTCGTCTAGTCTAATATCTTGTATCTGAGTATTCTCCTCGACAACATTGTCTTTTCTGATTGGGGATGCTGACGAAAATTATTCATTTGGCGCTTTCCTGTGACTCCACTCACAACTTCCTACAACTATACATGATTGTCCCTAATCTTTCTGTCGTCATACCTTTATTCCTGATATCCGTATAGAAAGCTTTCAGGTTTCCCTTGATCTTATCTGCCAACCACTTGTTACGCCCCCTTCTGGCTCTTCATAGCTCTGTCACTGAGACCTTACCTTGCATAACTTGTAATTCACAAATGCCCTGACTGAGCCTTCACGTCTGATCCTAATATAAATTTACTTCTTCCTCTTGTGAAGAGATTCAACATCTTTAGTAAACCACGGCTCCCTGGCTCGACCACCGCCCTACCTGACAGGTGCACATTTATCAAGGTTACGCAATATCTGTTCATTGAATAAGCTCCACATTTCAACTGTGCCAATCCCCTGCAGCTTCCTTCCCCATCCTCTGCATCCTAAATTTAGCCTAATCACATCATAATTCTCTTTCCCCAACAATAACTCTTGCCTGGCTTTCACGCAACCACATTGTGATCATTTTCCTCAAAATACTCACTTACCTGAAAATCTGGCACCTGAAGTGGTTCGTTACCTTGTACCAAATCCAACGCAGCCTCTGCCCATGTTAGCTTTTCTACATACTGTATCAGGAAACCACCCTGAACACACTGGACAAAAACTGACCCACCTGTATTCCATCAATGTTATTTTCAATCTAGATTTCGAAAGTTGAACTCCCCCATAACAACTACACTGTCACTTTTGCTCCTATCCATAATTATCTTTGCTCTCTTCTCCTCTACGTCTCTGGAATTATTTGGAAGCCTATAGAAAACAGCCAATCGTGTACCTTCTCATTTCCTGCTTCTAAACTCAGTCCATATTACCTAAATATACGAGTTCTCAAACGTTCTTTCTATCAATGTAATACTATCCTTGACTAACAATGCGACACCTCCCCCTCTTTTACCATCTTCTCTGTTCTTACTGAAACATCTAAATCCCGGAACCTGAAACAACCATTCTTAATCCTGCTCTATCCATTTTTCTGAAATCGCCACAATATCGAATTCACAGGTACCAACCCATGCTGCAAGTTCACCCACTTTATTCCAGATGTTTGTGGAATTTATGTAGACACATATGCTTATCCTATATATAAACCCCCAGATCCCCTCAGTTAGATTGTGCACAGTTACTCACTCACCAGTATGTATTGCCTATGTTTAAAACACCAGATCCACTCGATTGGGTTACACACTGTAAATCACTCTCCGGTACTCGTTATCCTCCATCTATACACCAGATGGCCTCGATTAGATCACATATTGTACCTCACTCCCCAATATATATTATCCCGTGTATAAAACCCCAGATCAGTTCAATTTGATTGCACACTGTGCATCACTTCTCCGTTTATGTTCTAACATGTATTAAAAACTCACGATCCCTTCGATCAGATTAAAGACTCTAACTCACTCTCCGTTATATGATACCATTTATATAAAGCCCAAGATCCCCTCAATTATATTACACACTGTAACCCACTCCCTGGTGTGTGTCATCCAATAATTATAAAACTACAGATCCCCTCGATTACATTATACACTTTGACCCACTCCCCAGTGTGTGTTATCCTATATATAAAACCACAGAATTCTTCGATAAGATTACATTCCATAACTCACACGGCGGTTTGTTATACTCCCATTCAAAACACAATGGCCTGGTGAAAAATGTCAATGTGTCACTTTTCCTCCCCCTCACATCCTTTGTTATTGAAAATCTAGATGAAATCTAAATGAGTGAAAGTTCTGAGATTGTGCACGAGAGAGAGAGATTCCGTATGAGAGAGACAGTGAGAATGTGCATGGCAGAGTGTAAGAATGTGTATGAGAGAGATTATGTATATGTCAGAGAGAGCGTGAGAATGCATATGAGAGAGATATTGAGATTGTGCAGGAGAGAGAGAGACGTAGTGAGATTGTGTATGAGAGAATGTGGGATTGTGTGTGAGAGAGCAAGATTGTGTATGAATGAGAGAGATTGGGATTGTGTATGAGAGAGAGAATGTGCATGAGGGAGAGAGTTGGATTGTGCATGAGAGACAGTGATTAAGCATGAGACAGAGTGAGATTGTGTATGAGAGAGACAGTGATAGTGTGTATAAGAAAAGATGGGACAAATGTGTCAAAAGCGGTCTTGAAGTTTGATGACAGAATCACACCATTTGTGATTTGCGTAAAAGGATAGGATAATAGTGTTGAATACTGAATAAGTACTGAAGTAAAGGAGGAGCTAACACAATAATGCAGGTCTATGATAGCACGCACACACGCACAATCACTCACACACAGATGCACACTGGCTCACAGTTATACAGGGACATGGAAAGGCAAACTGATATTGGGATTTTAAAAGGAAAGTTCCATTAAACGATCAAGAGGTGTCATTTTAAAACAGGATATTTAAACAAATGGGTTAGGTTCAAGACGCTGAAAGGCTCCTGTCTCACACTTCGGATAGGAATCAGATGGTGTTTTTGGTAGCAGGACGTGGCACATGGGATTAGGTTGACTTTACATGCGGATTTTCAGAAACAGGAATCTAATCGGGAATCAGAACAGAACAAAGAGAATCAAACAAAAGACTTAGTTTTGCATCTGTAAAGTAGTTCTTTTGATGTTGAGAAGGCTTGCATCATGGTCAAGAAGGAAGGGGCATGTGCGTGGGGGCGAATGTGTGCGTGTGCAAGAGTGAGTGTGGGTGTGTGTATATGTGAGAGAAATACAGAGAGCGAGTTTGAGCGTCTCTGTGTGTGACAGTGTCCATGTAAGAGAATGTGTTGTGATAGAGAGATTGTGAGTGTGTGTGAGACTGTGTGAGTGTGTGCGTGTGTATGTACGTGCAAATGTGTGCATATGGGAGATATGTATGATAGAGTATGTATAAGAGAGTGTGAGCGTGAGTGTGTGTGAGAGAGACTGTATGTGAGAGTGCGTGAGTGTATAGTGTGTGAAGGTGTGAGAGTGAAATTGTGACATAATGTGTGAGACAGTGTGAGAGACTGTGCAGCGCGTGTGTGAGAGTGTGTCAGCCTGCCTGTATAGAGCATAGAATATAGAACAATGAACAATACAGCACAGAACAGGCCCTTCAGCCCACAATGTTGTGCCGACCACTGATCCTCATGTATGCACCCTCAAATGACTGTGACCATATGCATGTCCAGTAGTCTCTTAAATGTCCCCAATGACCTTGCTTCCACAGCTGTTGCTGGTAACGCATTCTATGCTCTCACAACTCTGTGTAAAGAACCCGCCTCTGACATCCCCTCTATACTTTCCTCCAACCAGCTTAAAACTATGACCCGTCGTGTTAGCCATTTCTGCCCTGGGAAATAGTCTCTTGCTATCGACTCTATCTATGCCTCTCATTATCTTGTATACCTCAGTTGGGTCCCTTCTCCTCCTTTTCTCCAATGAAAAAAGTCCGTGCTCAGTCAACTTCTCTTCATAAGATAAGCCCTCCAGTCCAGGCAGCATCCTGGTAAACCTCCTCTGAACCCTCTCCAAAGCATCCACATCTTTCCTATAATAGGGCGACCAGAACTGGACGCAGTATTCCAAGTGCGGTCTAACCAAACTTTTATAGAGCTGCAACAAGATCTCACGACTCTTAAACTTAATCCCCCTGTTAATGAAAGCCAAAACATGATACGCTTTCTTAATAACCCTGTCCACTTGGGTGGCCATTTTAAGGGATCTATGTACCTGCACGCCAAGATCCCTCTGTTCCTCTACACTGCCAAGAATCCTATCCTTAATCCTGTACATAGCTTTCAAATGCGACCTTCCAAAATGCATCACCTCGCATTTATCCAGGTTTAACTCAATCTGCCACCTCTCAGCCCATCTCTGCATCCTGTCAATGTCCCGCTGCAGCCTGCAACAGCCCTCTATACTGTCAACGACACCTCCAACCTTTGTGTCGTCTGCAAACTTGCTGACCCATCCTTCAATCCCCTCATCCAAATCATTAATAAAAGTTACAAACAGTAGAGGCCCAAGGACAGAGCTCTGTGGAACACCACTCACCACAGACTTCCAGGCAGAATATTTTCCTTCTACTACCACTCGCTGTCTTCTGTTTGCCAGCCAATTCTGTATCCAGACAGTTAAGATCCCCTGTATCCCATTCCTACTGACCTTCTAAATGAGCCTATCATGGGGAACCTTATCAAATGCCTTGCTGAAGTCCATATCCACCACATCCACAGTTCGACCCTCATCAACCTTTCTAGTCACATCCTCAAAGGTTTGTGAGGCATGAGCTGCCCCTCACAAAGCCGTGTTGATTGCACTTAATCAAGCCACGCTCTTCCAGATGGTCATAAATTATCTCCCACTGAATCCTTTCTAACACATTGCAGACGACAGACCTGAGACTTACTGGTCTGTAATTGCCGGGGATTTCCCTATTTCTTTTCTTGAAGAGAGGAATTACATTTGCCTCTCTACAGTCCTCAGGTACGACTCCAGTGGAGAGCGAGGATTCAAAGATCTTCGCAAGTGGCGAAGCAATTGCATTTCAGGTTTCCCAAATCTGGTCCGGGCCTGGTGACTTGTCAATCTTAATGTTTGACAGAATTTTCAGCACATCAGCTTCCTCTAGCACTATCCATTCCACATGCACACTTGCTCTTCAAAGTTTTAATTCACTACAAAGTTCGTTTCTTTCGTAAAGACAGAAATAAAACACTCATTTTGGACTTCGCCTACCTCCTCAGACTCCACACACAAATTCCCTATGCTATCTCTGATCGGCCCTCCTCTTTTTTGACCATTGTCTTACTCCTCACGTAATGTGCACTTTACTCAAAGACACAAACCAGCTGGTATCTGGCAAGTGAACAACCTGACAATGAAGCATTGCCTCACCACTGCTCCTTATAATACGACAGTCCGTATACTCTGTCGTCTGGTGAGCTTCCATTTAAATCAAAGATTTTAATGATTTCATCATTTGTAACAAATTTGAGTTCCAATCATGAGCAAAAGCCTAAAGAGATCTAATCATGGAATACAGGGGAAGGTAAAGAGTGTTGTCAATTAAAGAAAGAGGTGTACAAAGCTGATGTTGGGTTGTGGGGAGCGTTTTCTTGTGCAGTGGTAATGTAATAAATGTACAAATTATATATAAAGCTGACGTTAAACCCTGGGCCTGTGGACTCAGAACATTTTCTAATTCAAGAAGGCAGGACTAACAAAATAATGCGTTGAGAGAGAAAGCAACATGAAATAAACTCGTGAGAGATACAAACGTGTTCGCAACAGGTTTCTATTGATAAAGCAAAATGTAATCAGAAAAGTCAATATATGCCCTCGATTGGTAGCAGAAGAAAAGCTGCAATTGGGACAAAGTAAACAACAGAGAAATAAAGATAATATTTTGGGTCTTTTTGCAGAGACGAAAATTCACTGAGGTTCTCAGCAATACAACAGGCACAATACTCTCATCAAAATGAGGAGATAGACGAATTGGTTATTCGTGAACAGAAGTAGAACATAGAAAAGCACAGCAGACAGCAGGCCCTTGTGCCCACGATCTTGTGCCGAGTATTAATCCTAACCGAAAATAAAATAACCTAACCTACCCACCCCTCAATTCACTGCTGTCCATGTGCATGTCCAGTAGTCACTTAATGACTCTGTTTCCACTATCACTGCTGGCAATGCATTCTATGCGTTTCGAACTATTGTGTAAAGAACCTATCTCTGACATCTCCGCTGTACCTCCCCCCAACACCTTAAAACTATGACCCCTCATGCCAGTCAATCCTGCCCTGCGGAAAAATCTCTGGCAATCGACTCTGTCCATGTCTCTCCTTATCTTGTCCACCTCGATCAGCCTATCTCTTTTCCTCCTTCTCTCCAGAGAGAGAAGAGCGAGATTAGTCAATCTCTCTTCTTAAGACAAACCCTCCAGACCAGGCACCATCCTGGTAAACCTTTTTTACAGTTCTCTCTCACTGACCCTCCATTCTATCCCTCTCATTGTTTCTCCCATCTCTCTCGCTGCCCCCCCCGCTATCCGCCCTCTCACTGTCCCTCTCTCTCGCTGCTCCCCTCTCTTGCTGTCCCCCTCACTTTCTCTCGCTGTCCCGCGCTCCCACGGTCGCTGTTCTCCGCTTTCTCGCTGTCCCGTGCTCTCTCTCTCTCACATTCCCGCGTTCTCCCTGTCCCTGTCGCGCACGCGGTCCCGTTCTCCCTCTCTCTCACTGTCCCGTGCGCCCTTTCGCTGTGCCCGCTCTCCCCATCGTTATCCCAAGCTCCCTCTCGCTGTTCTGCAGGTGGCCTGGGGGAAGGGGAGATGTGTGACAATATACGCCTTGAAGAGGGATTTGCTCTGTTCTGTTCTGTTTCTCTCCAAACCAGGTTCTTCGTTGCCTGCTCCATGAAAAGCAGAGGAAGTAGCTTTCACTTAAAGTGAACAAAGGAACGATGAATGGGTGGATTTTGTCTCACACACAGACCCAGGTTTTAATTTTGCTTTCACTTGTTGAAGTTGGAGTCTTGGATTGGAACCTGCGAGATGCAGGTCTCCCTCTCTCCCTGCTGCGAGGCTCCTAGTGTCGGTGTACCTTCTCCTGGACTGGAGATACCGCAAGTCAGCAAAATCTGCTGAATTGTAGGATTTGCCTCTGCCAAGGATGTGTTTAGAGGATGCTACTATACTGGCACTGTTGATAAACAGAAGTAATTTTGTGAAGTAACTCGATAGAGTTAAGGTTATGCCAACCCGTCTTCTTATAGAGTCATAGAGATGTACAGCATGGAAACAAACACTTAGGTCCAACCTGTCCACATCAACCAGATATCCCACCCCAAACTAGTCCCACTTGCCAGCATCCGGCCCATATCCCTCCAAACCCTTCCTATTCATATACCCATCCAAATGCCTCTTAAATGTTGCAATTGTACCAGCCTCCACCACATCCTCTGGCAGCTCATTCCATACATGTACTACCCTCTGCGTGAAAAGTTGCGCCTTAAGTCTTTTTTATATCTTACCCCTCTCACCATAAACCTATGCCGTCTAATTCTGGACTCACCGGCCCCAGGGAAAAGACTTTGTCTATTTAACATACCCATGCCCCACATAATTTCTTAAACCTCTCTAAGGTGACCCCTCAGCCTCCAGACGCTCCAGGGAAAACAGCCACAGCCTATTCAGCCTTTCCAAATAGCTCAAATCCACCAACCCTGGCAACATCCTTGTAAATCTTTTCCGAACCCTTTCAAGTTTCACAGCATCTTTGGTATTTGAAATGTGGTGTAAGAATAAAGTGTGTTTTACCCAAAGCCTAGCAGTTTGATCATTCAAATCACATCTGGAATGCAACGTGGTCTTTCCATAACACATGAAAGGGCTGTGTAAGCAACGAGATAATGGAGAGCAGGCCAGGACAGAACAGAAACTGAATGTGTGATAACAAAGGCAAAGAATAGGAGAGAATGGGCAATGGGGCAGAGTGCGACCTTCCCATCGGCCCTGCTCCATCTTCCGATATGATCATGTCAGATCCTTTATCACGCAGTCACATACCTGTTATTTTTCCAGACGCACTGACACTTTTAGCTTCAGGAAATCTAGATGTTTCTTTCTTTAAAAACAAAGTCACTTTGCCTTCAGAGCTTTCTGCAGTCGACGTCTCCAGATGGTCACCCTTGTCTGAGTGAAGACATTTCTCAGCATCTCAGTCGGAAATAGTGTCCCATATGTATGCTGAGACAGTGGCCCCTTTCTCTCGACTCCCAGGCCAGGGGAAACAGCATCACTGCATCCTGAGCCCTGTCTGGATCCTACATACAGTGGGACACTTGACCTTCGCATATCATCCAGTCAATACAGGCCCACCCAACCCCCAACTGTCCTCATAGGACGAACCTGGCACAGCAACAATTATAATGGTAAACCCTTACTGTTGTCTCCTCACAACAGGTATCAATTTCCATCGGTATCTGAATCAAGAATATCCATAATACTCCAGCTGTGGTCTCACTAACTGTACAAGCTTTCAAGTTGTGATGAAATGCTCGGGCAATGAAGACCAACATGCCGCTTGCCTTTCTAACATGTTGCTACACGGCTGCACCTTCATTTTGGATTTCAGTTACCTCAGGACAAGAATATCCATAGAGTCATCGATTCATACAGCATGGAAATAGGCCCTTTGATACAACCCGGCCATACCCACCAGGTTTCGCAAACTAAACTAGTTCCATTTGGCCCATATCCCGATGAACCTTTCCTATTCATGCATTTGTTCAAATGCATTTTAAATATTGTATCTGTA
The DNA here is from genome assembly GCF_037043375.1 of Chiloscyllium plagiosum. Taxonomy (NCBI): domain Eukaryota; kingdom Metazoa; phylum Chordata; class Chondrichthyes; order Orectolobiformes; family Hemiscylliidae; genus Chiloscyllium; species Chiloscyllium plagiosum. The sequence continues at coordinate 17,833,729 of NW_028270190.1, forward strand.
CCTACATCTCCCTCTTCCTCTGGCAGTTCAATCCACACATGAACTACCCTCCGTTTAACAATTTTGCCCTCAGGTCCTTTTTAAATCTGTCGCCTCTCACCTAAACACTGTGCCGTCTAGTTTTGAACTCCCCTACCCTGAGGAGAAGACCTTTGCTATTCACCTCTTCTATGCCCTCATGATTTTCCAACCTCTCTAATGTAACCGCTCCACCTCCTAAGCTCCACTGAATAAATGTCCCAGCCTATCCCTCCTCGCCTTATGGATGCCAATATTGCCCCATTCTATTACAATTTGAATAAGACTCTGCAATTCCGTCTCTTATTACGTACTGACGTGGACAATTTCCCATTCCCACCTTCCATGTGTTTCCCAGTTTACTGAGTTTAGCATCATAGCCTCCTTATCTCCTCTACATCGATCACAATGATGCACAGGTTTGAATTGTTATCTTGATTCTCCTGTCCAAATTGCTGATATGTGTTGTGAATAACTGGACCTACACCAGGGTCAGTTTGTGATCAGTGTGTAATACTGGGAACCTGTGCAATATCCTGTGAGACCTATCAACCATTTAAAGGTACTATGTAAGTGCACAGTGTTGTGGACATTTTCAAGGTCCTGTTACTTGGAGGCTGAGTACACATCTCCTCCAACTAACCATCCAAAAGAGCTGTGACCTATTGTACCTATTCTGAAAGGTTAGCTATACCCGATAACTCCTGGAAGAAACTCCAATCCTCACCTGAAAATCGGGCCCAAGCACTCAGCAGAAATTCTGCTTAATGACAGGGCAAGCATCACACAGGGCAATAGTGTCATTTTGTGTTTACTGACATGTGTGTCCCTATATCTCTTTCACCATTTCACCAATGTAATTATGAATTGCACAAGTTGTTTTTACATCCTTTACAAGTTTCTTCTGAGTGTTCACTATAGTACGGTTAAAGATGCTGACAAATCTCAACATGCGAGCACTCTGTATGTTCCTGCTGGTACTCACAATCCCCATGTCAGTTGCAGCTGTATTGGATAACCATGCATTGACTAGCATTGTCATTCGGTAAGTGTCAGTGAAACAGGTCTTACCTGACCAGCTCTGTAAACTGTGGGCTGGGCACAATCTGAGGTCAAATCGGAGCCTTGTTGCCTGAAGCAAGCTGATAATAAATGGAGAGGACACGGCGGGTATAGGGAGTGCTCTATAGCTGTGGGAAATAAGTCTCAACCCAGTACCAAGGACGCTCATTACTCCCTGAGGAAGGGGCTTCCTGGGAAACTATGACCAGATTTCCTGGGATCACATTACTAAGAGTGAAATTGATCGTATCCGCTGACCACGAAAAAAAGGAGAGAGCGAAATACATCAGAGTGAGGTTTGAAGATCCACACACAGGCAACATTCTACTGTTTGCTGAATCATCTCACTAAACTCTCAATTTCCCTTTGTCTCCCTCTGCCTCCTTTGGTATGATTCCTATTTCCTCTCGATCTACAAGTCTTTTGTTCTGTTTGTCACTCTTCTGTTCCCTTGCTTTTCCGTTAACGTCATAGAGATATACAGCACAGAAACAGACCCTTCGGCCTAAGTTGTCCCTGCCGACAAGAAATCCCAACCGAATCTAGTCCCATCTGCCAGTACCCGGCCCATATCCCTCCAAATCCTTCTTCTTCATACACCCATCCAGATACCCTTTAAATGTTGCAATTGTACTAACCTCCACAACTTCCTCTGGTAGCCCATTCCATACAAATACCACCCTCTGCGTAAAAAAGTTGCCCCTTAGGACTCTTTTTTATCTTTCCCCTCTCGCATTAAAAACTATACCCTCTCGTTCTGGACTCCCCAACCCCAGGGAAGAGACTTTGTTTATTTGTCCAATCTATGCCTCTCACGATTTTATAAAGCTCTACAAGTCACCCCTCAACGTCTGATGCTCCAGGAAAAACAGCCTCAGCCTATTCAACCTCTCCCTATAGCTCAAATCCTCCAATCCTAGCAAAATGCTTGTAAATCTTTTCTGAACTATTTCAAGTTTCACAACAACCTTTCAATAGGAAGGAGCCCAGAATTGCACGCGGATGTTCGAAAAGTGGCCAAACCAATGTCTTGTAAAGCCGCAACATGATCTCCCAACTCCTGTACTCAACACTCTGACCAATAACGGAAAGAATACCAAATGCCTTCTTCACTATCCTATTTACCTGCGACTCCACTTTCAAGGAACTTTGAACCTGCACTCCAAGCTCTCTTTGTTTAGCAACACTCCCTCGGACCTGACCATTCAGCGTTTAAGTCCAGCTCTGATTTGCTTTCCCAAATTGCGGCACCTCGCATTAAACTAAATTAAACGACATCTGTCACTTCTCAGCTCATTGGCCCATCTGATCAAGATCCTTTTGTAAACTGAGGTGACCGTCATCGCTGTCCACTCCACCTCCAATTTTGGTGTCATCTGCAAACTTATTAAATATATCGCCTATGCTCTCATCTGAATCATTCATATAAACGATGAGAAGTAGTGTACGCAGCATGCGCTACACCTTTTCCTGATGCCCCAAACTTTTCTGGTTTACAATTCTTCCAAGATTCACTCTATCCCCAGCTCCCACTGTCTGATCCTGGAGCTCTCATTCTCTCTTTCTCTCTCTTTCTCTCTACCCAACTCTATTTTTACCCATCAAATATCGCTTGGGGGATTGAGAAGGGCATTATTCAAAGGATATTACAATAAAGCTACGGTGAGCTATCAGGAAGCTAGTGACATTTTATGGTTCATTGCAGGAGGATTTGTACAAAAATAAGTAACAATGTTGTGCTCTCTGTCAAATTACCCTGATTCTCTCTTTAAACCTCTCGATGATCCCAGGATTTACTACAAGAGTGTGATAGGGATAAAAAGTGAAGCAACATTGCAAGAATTTGAAATGTGCATTTCAGGGTTTCACATTGTATTTAATATGATGGGCATTGTTCCAAGTAACACATCTCAAACTGGGCGCACTGACACGACAGATAGAATGTTTCACCCAAAGTCCATCCCTTGACTCACACCCTTACTTTACTCCTTTCAGTTTCCGCTTGGCGGCTGGCCATCAGGCATCTGATTATGGGAGAAAACATCTCGCCTTCCTGTTGGCTTTACCTACTTCCCACTGCAAAAAAGATCAACGTAGATTTACACTTTAACACCAGCAGATCAATACATTCTTTTATCACCGACGATGTGAACGTTTTCCTGAACTACCCAGGTGGAAATGACCTTGCTGTCTTCCCGAACATCGGCAGACGTTGCCCAGAAAATAAATTGCTGAACCCCACACAGATCAATAGGAACCGCACCACGGCTCAGCTTTTCCAAACTCAGCTGAATAACAGGACCCAGCACAATAACCAGCCAGTGGGCTGTATCATTCTCTACACCACCTACAGCCTCTGTCTAGATCACTGTTTCAGTAACACGGGGAATTTTGAGATCATCCCTGCCTTGCAAAGTTCACTATTTCGGGACATATGGACTGAACCAGACATTCACAAGTATTTTGTCTTCAGTAAAATATTTGCACATGATGCAGATCAGAGCCGACACCAGGAAATACGGGAATAGCTGGCTGCAGTGGAGAATATCGAGTTTCATGTCCGAAGGTGTGCTATCGAATACACAATCAGGTGTAAAGAATACTTCGCTCCATAACACGGCATCGAACAGGTTACAAAATTGAATATACAAGTTAAAGTCTGTGGTATTTTCTGTAAGTGAGTGCCATGCACATTCAAAAACATTTCAAATCAGCATAATAATCTCAATTTACCAGTATACACGGATATTGTTTCAGCTTATAATTCGATGGATCATACCAGATATCATCAGAGAATAAAGGTCAATTACCAACTCAATAAATTCAAGAATCCCTCACAGTCGAAATCAATTCCATTCACAACCTCTTTTTCCTGTCCATCAACACATCTGCAAATGCAACCCAATACTGGTCCGACATTTTCAGTGTCAGTCTTATTCGAACCCTGCTGCTCATTGCATACAGTGATAGAACATAGATACAGAAGGTTTGAGGAACTGAACAAGCTTACAGGGATAGGATGTGTTAAAACACAGCGCCTTACATGCTTTTTGGCCCTCAATTTTGTACCGACCTGTGAAATCAATGAGAAGCCCATCTAACCCACGCTATTCCATTATCGTCCATATGTTTATCCAGTGATCATTTAAATAACTTTAAAGTTGGCGAGTCATCTACCGATGCAGGCAGGGCATTCCATGCCCTTACTACTTTCTGAGTAAAGACTCTATCTCTGATATCTGTCCTGTATGTATCACCTCTCATTAAACTATGCCCCCTCGTGCTTGCAGTCCCCATCCGTGGAAAAAGGCTCTCACTGTCTGCCCTATCTATTCCTCTGATCATCTTGTGTGCCTCTGTCAAGTCACCTTTTAACCTTCTTCTCTCTAAGGAAAACAACATTAAATCCTACAGCCTTCTTCATAAGACCTTCTCTCCGCACCAGGCAACATCCTGGTTAATATCCTCTGCACTATTTCCAAAGCTTCCACACCATTCCTATAATGCAGTGACCAGAACTGTGCGCATTTTTCCAAGTGTGGCCACACCAGTGTTTGGTACAGTTGCAACATGACCTCATGAGTACAAAACTCAATCCCTCTACCAATAAAAGCTAACGCACCGTATGCCAACTTAACAACCCTTCAACCTGGGTGGAAACTTTCAGGGCTCCAACATGGACACCGAGATCTCTCTGCTCATCCACACTACCAAGAATGTTACCATCAGCCCAGTACTCTGTATTGCTGTTACTCCTTCCAAAGTGGATCACCTCACACATTTCCACATTAAGCACCATTTGCCACCTCTCATCCCAGCTCTACAGCTTATCTATGTCCCTCTGCACCGGAGTAAACCTTCAGCACTGTCCACAACTCCACCGACTTTCGTGTTATCTGCAAATTTACTAACCATCATTTTATGCCCTTATCCAGGTCATTTTTAAAAGTGACAAACAGCGATGGCCCAAAAACAGATCCTTGTGATACAACACTAGTAACTGAACTCCAGGATGAGCATTTCCCATGAACCACCACCCTCTGTCTTCTTTCAGCTCGCCAATTTCTGATGTAAACAGCTAAATTACCCTTAATTCCATGCCTCGGTATTTTTTGCAATAACCCACCCTGCCAAACTTTATCAAACGTTTTACCGAAACAGAGATGTTTGACAACAATACTTGAAACAGGTTCAGAAAAGATTTCCAAGGATGTTGCCACAGTTATTGGCCTTGAGCTTCAGGGAGAGGCTGAATAGACTGTACTCCGTGTGATCTTACCTTGCTAACCAGCTTACAATGAGAAACTTTGTCAAACCCTTTCCTGAAATCCATACATTTGACATCCACCACTGTATTAAAAATCATTTGGATGGCTATATGAATAAGAAGGCTTTTGAAGAATATGGGCCAAATTCTGGAAATGCTGCGACATTTATTTCGGATATCTCTTTGGCATGGACGCTTTGGACCGAAGGGTCTGTTTCTGTGCTGTAACTCTGTATGACTCTATGACTGTGATTCTAATAGGAAGGGTATTCAGTAACGTTCAAACCCAGTCCTGGAAATGTACGTGAAATAACTGCACAAAGGCTGGTGGCCTTTTCCAAGTCAATCTTTATTTCCACGTAAACTGTCCTTGACCTCATCACTGCTTCGTTCAGAGACTGCATCTCTGACACTGACACTTATCTGTCAGCCAGGACCCCCTGCCTGGTCCAGATTAGCAGCCTTAATCAGGGAATCCATATTCTGACACAGACGATGATTAGAGGAATAGATAGAGCAGACAGTGAGAGCCTTTTTCCTCTGATGGTGATTGCTCGCACGAGGGGGCATACTTTAAACTGAGGGGTGATACATGTAGGATAGATATCAGAGATAGATTATTTACTCAGAGAGTAGGAAGGGCATGGAACGCCCTGCCTGCATCAGTGGAGGACTCGCCAACTTTAAGGGCATTTAAATGATCACTGTAGAAACATATGGATGAATATCTTTTTGAGTGGCTGACGTGGTCACAACGACTGCAGTATGCCCCTGGAAATAAAGCACATGCTAATGAGAAACAGTTACACACCGGGGTAAAGGGAGGGATAAGGCCATGCTGTGGAAGGAAAGGGAGACCCAGAGAATGGAAGAAAATCGAATCGGAAGGAGACCAGAAAAGACAGAGGGAGACAGATTTAATTGGCTGAACGAAGCATTCAATTTGACAAAAGGTATAAGATTTTGGGACAGAGTATGTCTTCAGTTTCCCCTTAATTGACGTGCAGGTTCGGCATCATTTCCAAATGTTCTCTCTCTAGTGTTATATTGTTGGAATGGTTTGAACAGCAGAGATATAATTTATTTGCACAGTTATATTCAGTGAAATGAGTTGCATGCAAAACTACACATCATTTTTCTGTTTTTGTTTTAGGTATATAAAATAAAGTTAATCCCGCCATTAAACAGCAATCTATTTTCAGATGTACGATTCATCTCATTCACCTGCCATTGATTCCTGTTGATGAGTCGTGTTTCGGTTTTCTGAAGAAATATGAATGAACTGGAGAAGTAATGGCAGTGCCCATGTGGGGATTCTCCAACACTGCAGCTGGATGGTGGGGTCAGGGAGGAGGGTAGAGTTCACAAGAACGATTCAGGAGGGAAAGGGAGAGACACATGGTGTATGTGGGTGCACCAAGGCAGTGAGGAGAATGAAATGCGGCCTGGAGAGGTCTCTGCCTGTACACTCAAAGAAAGCAGCTAAATGGGAGAGGACACACATGACTGACTCACATGAAGTAAGGATCAGGCTAGGCTGACCTTGAAACAGGCAACAGATATTGGGAAGTTACTGGTAGGAGTTTGAACAGTTCATGCTCAATGTGAGACTGTTTCCAGTCATCGTATAGTTACTGGGAGATGTGGCGATGAGACCAGTCTCACATACACAGATGCTTATTTGACACTAATTGCCGTGAATTCCCCGAGGGTGAAGTGTGAACAGCTAGCCATCCGTAGCAGCTCCCACTGCTGCTGGCAGCTTCCAGGCCAGTCATTCAGGCCAGAGACTTCAACTGCATCATCAATGTGGGTGGACGATCTGGAGTGGCTGACAGCGAACTGGACTACACGTCCAGATTCCTATTGGAAACGGTTAAAGTCACCAAGCTGTACGATATCGTCAGCACTCCCTGCAGGCGGAGTGCAGCGTACACACACTTGATCCCAGCCAGATGGGGCTATCCGCTCAAGGATAGATTTCCTGTTTGTGACCTGTGCATTCTCGCTCAGATCCATCGCTGTCAAGCTAGTGTTCTTCACTGACCACTGCCTCCTGCTGGCAAGGGAACTTGGAAGCTGACCATGAAACTTTTGACCCCAGAAAATACTGAGACAAAAAGGGATTAAACAGTTTGAAGAACCGTGAAGACCACTTAAAAGGGTTCCCCACATGGACTGGTGGGAAACAGTCAAAGGGAACATCAGGTGGTGTTCAGAAGCTGGAAAAGAGTTGGGCAAGACTATCGAAATTTTCAGAAAACCATGCAGAGCCTACTGCTGCTGCAGACGATGTGAGTATTTGTCACGGAGGATCTCCAGGAGGTAACCAGCCAGCCAGCAATCTTCCGGGCCAGAATTCGCACCGTGAAGCAAGATGAGACATGCTGGTGTTTCTCCTTCCAGAAGGTGCAGAAGGAGAGCTCTGTGCTCAGCAGCCTGAAGGAAGATGATGGCTCAGTAACATCAACTCAGTCTGGCATAGAGGATGAGCAAAGCCTTTGATGCCAATTTGTATGACATGAACACACAGACAGCGCTGCCTCCCAGTCGTTCCTGTCCTCCATTACGGAGGTCTTAGACAGCAGCATGCGGGAGACGCTGGACCAGCCGTTACCTCTGGATGAGCTAACAAAGGCCCTGTAATCATGAGAAAAGAATAATACCCCTGGAAGCAACAACTTAAATGCTTATTTGTATTCGGTTCAGTGGGAAGTGATTGGCCAGGACCTGCTGGGCGAGTATGACAGTATGCTTCTGGCAGATACAATAAGCAAATTCATGAGGAAAGGTATCATCTCCTTCATCGATAAGTGGAAGGGGGAAGAGGGGGAAATTAGAATTTGGCGAACAATATCATTGCTGAATGTAGACTACAAAATCCTGTCTAAGGTCATCACAAACCGGATCCGGTGTGCTCTGGGATCAGTGATGAAATTGCCTGATACTGAGCCAGCCTTCTGTGTTAATTTCAAAAATATACTTTATTCATGCAAAATCTCCTTGTGTACATTGTCACAGTTTGGTTCTGTACAATCTCCATTAGTTTTAAAACAATGATGTTAACGATAGACCGGATCTAAAATTTAAAGTTATAAATTGGAGGAAGGTTAGTTTTGATGGTATTAGGCAAAAACTTTCAAAAGTGGATTGGGGGCGGTTGTTTGTAGGTAAAGGGACGGCTGGATAATGGAAAGCCTTCAGAAATGACATAACGAGAGTCCAGAGACTATATGCTCTTATTAAGAGTTAACAGCAACGTCGGTAAGTGTAGGGAATGCTGGATGCCTACAGAAATGGCGGTTTTAGTCAAAATAAGGAGGCATATGTGTAGACATTTGAGATTAAGTGAATTGGAAGAGTATGAAGGCAGTCGGAATATAATTAAGAGGGAATTCAGGAAGGCACAAAGGGGGCATGGGATAGTTTTGGCAAATAGTGTTGAGGAGAATCCAAACGGATTCTACAAATATATTAAGGACAAAAGGGTAACTAAGGAGAGAATAGGGCCCCTCAAAGATCAGTAAGGGTACCTCTGTGTAATCGTCGGGCATTGGGTAGATGCTAATCAACTATTTTGCATCAGTGTGGGGAAGCTTATGGAAGATAGAGAACGTGGGAAATAAATAGCAACAACTTGAAAATGTCCATCTTAGAGAGGAGAAGCTACTAAACCGTGTTCACGGTGGGCGGCACGGTGGCACAGTGGTTAGCACTGCTGCCTCACAGCGCCTGAGACCCGGGTTCAATTCCCGCCTCAGGCGACTGACTGTGTGGAGTTTGCACGTTCTCCCCGTGTCTGCGTGGGTTTCCTCCGGGTGCTCCGGTTTCCTCCCACAGTCCAAAAAGATGTGCAGGGTCAGGTGAATTGGCCATGCTAAATTGCCCGTAGTGTTAGGTAAGGGGTAAATGTAGGAGTATGGGCGGGTTTCGCTTCGGCGGGTCGGTGTGGACTTGTTGGGCCGAAGGGCCTGTTTCCACACTGTAATGTAATCTAATCTAATCTAAACGTATTAAAACACATAAACGTGGATAAATCCGCTGGACCTGATCATTTGTACGCTAGAACTCTTTGGGAAACGACGGAAATGATTGCTTGGCGCCTTGCTTTGTATTATCAATAGCCACAGGTGGTGCGTTAGAAGATTGGAGGTTTGCTGACTGGTGCTACCATTTAAGAAAAGTGTTAGGAAAAAGCCAGGGAACAGCAGATTGATGAGCATGACATCGGTGGTGGGCATGTTGTTGGAGGGAATTCTAATGGATATGTTTTACATCTACTGGAAAGGCAAGGACTGATTACGGACACTTAATATGTCATTGTGCATGGGAAGTCATATCTAAAAACTTGATTGAGCGTTTTGAAGTAGCAAAGGGGATTGATCAGAGCAGAGTGGGGGACGTGATCTATATGGACTTCAGTAAGGTGTTCAACAAGGTTCCGCATGGTAGACAGTTTGGCAAGGTCAAATCATATGGAACACAGGGAGAACGAGCTATGTGGATGCAGAACTGGCTCAAAGGGAGAAGACAGGTGGTGGTGGTGGAGGGATGTCTCTCATTCTGGGGGCCTGTTGCCAATGGTGTGCCACAATGATCCATGCTGAGTCCACTCCTATTTGTCATTTATACAAATGTTTTGGATGTCAACAAAGGAGGTATGATTAGCAAGTTTACAGATGACACCAGATTTGGAGGAGCAATGGACAGCAAAGTCGCTTACCTGAGAGTGCAGCAGGATCTTGATTAGATGTGCCAATGGGCAGGAGAGTGACAGATGGATTTTAATTCAGATAAATGTGAGGTGTTGCATTTTGGAAAGGTAAATAAGGGCAGGAGTGAACACCCGTAATGGGGAAGGTCCTGGGGAGTGTTGCTGAACAACGAGGCCTTGGAGTGTAGGTTCATCGTCCCTTGAAAGTGGAATCACAGGCAGATAGGACAGTGAAGAAGGTATTTAGTTAGCTTGCATTTATTGATCAGTGCATTGAGTACCGGAGTTGGGAGGTTATGTTGGTGCAGGACATTGGTTCGGACACTTTTGGAATATTGTGTGCAATTGTGGTCTGCCTGCAAAAGGCAGAATGTTGTGAAACTTAAAAGGGTTCAGAAAAGATTTACAAAGATCTTGCAAGGACTGAACGGTTTGAACTATAGGGAGGGGCGAATAGGCTGGAGATATTTCCCCTGGACCAGCAGGGGCTGAGCGGTGACCTTACAGAGGTTTATAAAATTATGAATGTCATGAATAGGGTAACTGGACAAGGTAAGGTCCCCGGTGTGGGTAGTCCAAAATTAGAGGTTATGGGTTAAAAGGGAGAGGACAATGATTTAAAAGGTACCGAAGGAACAAACATTTTCATGCAGAGGGTGATGCATGTATGGAATAAGCTGTCAGAGGTAGTGATGGAGGCTGGTACAAATACAGCATTTAAAAGGCATCTGGATGGGTATATGAATTAGAAGTATTTGGAGGGATATGGGCCCAATACTGGAAAATGAATCTATATTAATTTAGGATATCTGGTTGGCAGGACAAGTTGCAGTGGAGGGTCTGTTTCTGTGCTGTTCAACTTTGCGACTCTATGATAATTTAGATAGGCAGGAACATAGAGGGAGGAAGAGGGGATAGACAGAGGGTTGTAAGGATGGAAGGGCTTTACAGAGAAACAGAGGTTAACTCGGGATGACAGGTAGTTACAGTGATTGGAAGAATTGCAGGGAGTGGCAGAGGCTTTGAAAATAAATTGTGGACTCATGTCTAGAGGAGATTCTGGAGATAAGCAGCCATGTATGAACTGAAGGAGATGACAGAAGGAAAGTGTTGAATGGACTGAAAAGTTTACATGGATATGGTACGTACGAGGGACAAGTACAATGTCGGGAGAATGAATACGTTGTCGAGATGGATGGACGTTATTGAGATTGTTCCTTACACGAGACTAGATAGATCTGACATTCATAAAGAAAAGTGTAATCAATTCTGGAAAGTGTTAAAATAGATACGTCTCATGGGCCAGATGGGATTTATCCTAGAATTCTCTGGGAAGCCTGGGAGGAGACAGCCGAGTCCTTGGCTTTGAGCTTTATATCGTCATTGTCCAGAGGAATAGTGTCTGTCGGAAGACTGTAGGATAGCAGTTCCTTGTCATGAAAGACCGGTGAGCCTGACTTTGTGGATAAAGTGTTGGAAAACATTGTAAGAGATAGAGAGAAGGGAATAAGCTGATTAGGAATACTCAACACGATTTTGTGACGGGTAGATCGTGCCTCACAAACCTCATAGAGTTCTTTCAGAAGGTGACCAAATAGGAGGATGAGGGTTAAGCTATTGATGGATAGAGTCATAGAGATGTACAGCATGGAAACAGACCATTAAGTCGAACTCGTCCATGCCGACCAGATATCCCAACCCAACCTAGACCCACCTGCCAGCATCCAGCCCATATCCCTCCAAACCCTTCCTATTCATATACCCATGCAAATTATCGTAAATGTTGCAGTTGTACAAATCTCCACCACTTTCTCTGGCAGCTCATTCCATACACGTATCACACTCTTTGTGAAAAAGCTGTCCTTTAGGTCTCTTTTATATCTTTCGCCACTCACCCTAAACGTATGCCCTCTAGTTCTGGTCTCCCCCACCCCAGGGAAAATACTTTGTCGATTTACCCTATCCATGCCCCTCATAATTTTGTAAACCTCTCGAAAGTCATCTCTCAGCCTCCGACGCTCCAGTCAAAACAGCCCCAGCCTGTTCAGCCTCTCCCGATAGCTCAAATCCTCCAACTCTGGCAACATCCTTGTAAATCTTTTCTGAACCCTTTCAAGTTTCACAACATCTTTGGTATTTGAACTGTGGTGTAAGAATGGAGTGTGTTTATATAAAGCCTAGCAGTTTGACCATTCAAATCATATCTGGAATGCATCTTCGTCTATTTTTATCTGAACTCCTCCAGTTGCTAAAATGCTCCATATCTCTACTTCCTCCAGTCACTACTAGCCTTCCTAACGCAGTAATCTCCTCCAAACGCTAAAACTAACCATTTCCTTTTAACATTTTCTTGATTGATATAAGCACCTCCAGCCCCTCAAGCTGTCTCTTTGAAAGAGATTGGAGGAAATAACAGACATGAGGAGGGTCGAAGTAACTTCGCAAGGTCAGACAAATAGCGAAGGAAGTGAAGAATTCAGCAGGTTACACAGGAAGGGAAAGCTGTAGCCACTGGTCAACTTTAAGCAATTGGGGAGATTTGTATGAACAGTTGAAGATTACAGAGATTGTGCATTGTTGTTGAAGGGAGGAAGCAGAGTTGCAGGGACTGGAGGAGGGTGTACAGATGAGGCGGATTCGAGTTGTTGGAGGAGGTTTTCAGACAGTGGAGGAGATGACAGAGATAGTGACTTCGACAATGACTGGACATCGAAATTGCTGAGATAAAACATGTTGTAGAGACAGGAACGAATTACAAAGAAAGAAATTGAGGGTTTGGTTAAGAAAAAGAAGGAAGCATATATCAGGTATAGATCGAGTGAATCCTTAGAAGAGAATAAAGCTAAGAGGAGTTTCCATAACAGGGAAATCAGGAGGGCAAAATGGGACATGAGATAGCTTTGGCAAATACAGTTAAGGAGTATCCTAAATACATTAAGGACAAAAGGGTATCTAGGGAGAGAATAGGGCCCCTCAAAGACCAGCAAGGCGGCCTTTCTGTCCAGCCGCAGAAAATGGGGCAGATATTAAACGAGTATTTTGCATTAGTATTTACTGTGGAAAATGACATGAAAGATACAGAATGTGGGGAAATAGATGGTGACATCTTGAAAAATGTCCATATTACAGAGGAGGAAGTGCTGGATATCTTGAAACGCATAGTAGTGGATATACCCCCAGGATCTGATCAGGTGTAACTTTGACGTCCTTGGGAAGCTATAGAGTGATTGCTGGGCCTCTTCCTGAGATATTTGTACCATCAATATCACAGCTGAGGTGCAGGAAGACTGGAGGTTGGCGAATGCGGTGGCCCTGATTAAGAAGGGTGGCAAGGAAAATCGAGGGCACTATGGACCAGTGAGCCTGACGTCGGTGGTGATCAAGTTGTTGGAGGGAATCCTGAGGGACAGGATGCACATTGATTTGGACAGGCAATGACTGATTAGGGATAGTCAACATGGTTTTGTGTGTGGGAAATCATGTCTCACAACTTGATTGATTGAGGGCAGAGCGGTAGATGTGATCTATATAGACTTCAGTAAGACATTCGCCAAGGTTTCACAAGGGAGACTGGTGAGCAAGTTTAGTTCTCGTGGAATACAGGGAGAACTCGCCATTTCAATACAGAACTGGCTCAAAGGTAGAAGACAGGGTGGTGGTGGAGGGTTGTTTTTCAGACTGGAGGTCTGTGACCTGTGGAATGCCACAAAGATCGGTGCTGGGTCCACTACATTTCATCGTTTAAACAAATAATTTCGATGTGAGCATAAGAGGTATACTTAGTAAGGTTGCAGATGACACCAAAGTTGGAGGTGTAGTGGACAGTGAAGAAAATCACCTTATATTACAACGAGATCTTGACCAGTTGGGCCAATGAGATGAGAAGTGGCAGATGATGTTTAATCTAGATAAATGTGTGATGCTGCATTTTGGGAAAGCAAATCTTAGCATGACTTATACACTGAATGGTAAGGTCCTCAGGACTGTTGCTGACCAAAGAGACCATGGAGTGTAAGTCCATGGCTCCTTGAAAGTGGAGTCGCAGATAAATAGGACAGTGAAGAAGACATTTGGTATGCTTTCCTTTATTGATCAGAGTATTGAGTACAGGAGTTAGGAGGTCATGTTGCGGCTGTACAGGACATTGGTTAAGCCACTTTTGCAACATTGTGTGCAATTCTGATCTCCTTTCCATCGGAAAAATGTTGTGAAACTTCAAAGGGTTCAGATAAGATTTACAAGGATGTTTCTAATTTTGGAGGATTTGAGCTACAGGGAGAGGTTGAATTGGTTAGGGCTGTTTTCCCTGGAGCGTCGGAGGCTGAGGGATGACCTTATAGAGGTTTATAATATCATGAGGGGCATGGATAGCATAAGAGACAAAGTCTTTTCCCTGGGGTGGGGGAGTCCACAACTAATGGGTATAGGTTTAGGGTGAGAGTGGAAAGGTAGAAAAGAGACCTAAAGGGCAACTGTTTCACTCAAGAGGGTGGTACGTATATGGAATGGGTTGCCAGAGGAACTGGTGTAGCTGAAAATGTGTTGCTGGAAAAGCGCAGCAGGTCAGGCAGCATCCAAGGAACAGGAGAATCGAAGTTTCGGGCATAAGTCCTTCTTCAGGAATGAGGAACGTGGGATAGAGGAAGCAGTGGAACCTAGTACACTTGCAACATTTGAATGATATCTGAATGGGTATATGAATAGGAAGGGTTTAGAGGGATATAGCAAGTGGGACAACATTGGGTTGGGATATCTGGTCGGCATGGACGAGTTGGACCGAAAGATCTGTTTCCCTGCTGTACATGTCTATGACTCTATGAGATAGGGACTGGAGGATGTTACAGAGATTGGGACTGTCATTGATGTTAGAAAGGTGAAACACACAGGATCATAAGATGTGACATAATTATAGTGTTGATGAGAGAACAGAATAGAATACAAAGATATCAGGCTTAATTGCCGGTCTCTAATGAAGGGCCAGCTTTTACCTTTGTTGAACTGAGCTTCATGAAAACAGCATGTGAAGATCCCAGTCATCAATTGTGGCCTGTGCTGTCTTCGTGGATCTCAGTAAAGTAGTGGTGAAAACAGGCCTCTCATGACAGGATGACAATCAGCCTTTGTGTTCTCTCTTCAACTCTCGAGCTAAATCACGTTTGTGGGCCTACAGATTCGAGCCCTCTAATTCGTCTCCTGCTTTATCCAACATGAGTGATCTTTCCTGTAGGATTTATTGAACGCTGTAGATCTCACTGTCGTTCATCTTTCTGGCTGGTTGACTGTGATACTGGATGATACAAGAACTACAAGTAACTACAGGAGACACAGAAATAGACAGACGCAGAAAGCAAATTCATGTAGTAAGAATTACACATGTAGAATGGTACTGAGTCTCACGGAGATCTGGAAAATTTCAGTCTCCATTCCTGGCCTGTGCAGCATCATCTCTCAGGGACAAACATGGGAAGAAACGGGCTCAAATATTCAACAAAAAAACACATTCTTTCGCTATGGGCACTCTCACCATCTGTTCCCCTTGGTCTACAACACAAAGGCCAGCATTTTCGAGCAGCTCCATCAAGTTCTGAACAAGATTTAGGTCAGACTCTCGACATTAACTATTTCTCTTTCCACACATCATTCCTCAGCCATTCACTTCCCGCAGAACAGTGTGGACTACATTAGCCATGCTGCCCTGGCAGACAGCGACTGCGCAGTAAAGGCCGGCTACCTTGGTATCGACAGGGTTGGTTCGCGGTGGCGCATGTGAGTTGTAGTTCTGACGAGCACTCATGGGCACCTCGGAGCTGAACGACCAACGGCCGGGCGTTCGAAACACAGCGCGCGGCAGCCCCGAGCGGAGGTCACGTGGTGCGTCAGGAATGGGGGAGCGCCCCTATAAATCCCCGGGAGGCGAGGTTTGTAGATCCATGGAGTCCTCAGTCAATAGGCTCTCCCCAAACCTGGGGGAGTAAGAGAGTAATGACACAGACATTAGTTTCATGTGGGAAATAAAAACATAATTTTGAATTACGGGGAACAAACTGTCCTGTAACATAAAGCATGTAAATCCATCTGAAGATATAAAAGCAAGGAAAAAACAAACTACCAGCGATGGAGATCTGAATTATAAACTAAGTGCTGGTAATCTCAACTGGTCTGGCAAAATCTATGGGAAAGGCTGGTCTCGAATCCCAAAAGAGCCAGGTCAATTCTCTGGTGACAGGGATTTGAATCTGAGGAGGTCATCCGGTGGAACTGATTATAATTTTGTCAATGCCATGAAGGAAAAAGCTAGTCCCAGTAATGGGGACTATGAATCGCCCATTGAGAAATGTAACAACTGAACAGGTTCATTCATGTCCTTTAGGATGGAAATTTGCCATCCTCATCTGGTCTGGCCCACATGACACTCCAGCCCCACAATGATTTAGTGAACTCTTTGGGAATGATGTGGACAAATATTTTCCTTCTGATTTAATGATACAGCAAACAAAACGAATACCAGAAACAACTGTAAACTAGGAGAATATCATAACTGTCCCAGAGGAAGTGCACTAAATGGTCAAACATTTTATCTCTTATTGTTCATTTGTGGGATGTGGGTGTCACTAACTGGGCCAGCATTTTATTGCCCGTCCCTAATCACAGTCGGGAAAAGAGCTGGTGAGCAGTCCCCTCAGACTGCTGCAGTTCATCTGCTGTCGGTTGACCCACACTGCTGTTAAAGAAGGAAGGACAAGATATTGACTCAACGGCACTGAAGGAATGGCTATATATTTCCAATTCAGAATAGTGAGTGGCTTGGAGGTTAACTTATAGGGAGGATGGTACTCTCTTGAATCTGGATATTTGGTGAAGTTCTGCAGTGCGTCTTGTAGATAGTACACACTGAGTATCAGTGGTGAAGGGAATGGATGTTTGTGGATATGATGCCAATCAAGCAGGCAGCTTTGTCCTGGATGGTTTCAAACTTCTTGAGTGTTGCTGGAGTTACACCATCAAGGCAAGTAGGGAGTATTTCATCACACTCCTGACTTATGATTGGAGAAGTGGACAGCCTTGGGGGAGTCAGGACGTGAGTTACACAACTCAAAGCTTGTTGGCGGCATGTTGGCACAGTGGTTAGCGCTGCTGCCTCACAGCACCAGAGACCCGCATTCAATTCCCGCCTCAGGCGACTCTCTGTGTGGACTCTGAACATTATCCCCGTGTCTGCGTGGGTTTCCTGTGGGTGCTCCGGTTTCCTCCCACGATCCACAAATGAGCAGGTTAGGTGAATTGGCCATGCTAAATTGCGGCTTGTGTTAGGTGAAGGTGTAAATGTCGGGGAATGGGTCTGGGTGGGCTGCGCTTCGACGGGTCGGTGTGGACTTGCCAGGCCAAAGGGACAGTTTCCACACTGTCAGTAATATTTTTAAAAAATTCCGAACTTCTGACCTATAAGGATAGTGGTGGGAAGTTGTACGTGGAATTTGAGGAGATAAGGGAAGCAATAAATGAATATTTTTCGCCAGTATACACACTGGAAACAGAAAATGTTGCCGAGGAGAACTGAGATTGAGACTCGTGAACTAGACGGGATTGAGGTTCACAAGGAGGATGTGTTAGCAATTCTGGAGAGTGGGAAAATAGGTAAATCCATTGGGCCGGATGGGATTTCGCCTAGGATTCTCTGGGAAGCCAGGGAGGAGATTTCAGAACCTTTGGCTTTGATCTTCATGCCGTCATTGTCTACTGGAATAGTGCCAGAAGACTGAATGATAGCAAATGTTGCCTCTTGTTTAAGGTGCGGAGTAGAGACAATCCTGATAATTGTAGACCAGTCAGCCCTACTTCATTTGTGGGTAAAGTGTTGGAAAATGTTATAAGTGATAGAATTTATAATCATATGGAGAGTAATAAATTGTTTGAAGATTGTCAAAACAGTTTTGTGAAGGGTAGGTCATGCCTCACACAACGTATTGAGTTCTTTGAGAAGGTGACCATACAGATGGATGAGGGTAAAGGCGATAGATGTGGTATATATAGATTTCGGTAAGGCATTTTATAAGGTAGGTGAATGCACAAAATAAGGAGTTAAAAATCACACAACACCAGGTTAGAGTCCAACAGGTTTAATTGGAAGCACACTAGCTTTCGGAGCGACGCTCCTTCATCAGGTGTTTGTGGAGGGCTCGATCGTAACACAGCAAAAATGTGCAGTGTGATGTAACTGAAATTATACATTGAAGAATTGATTGTCTGTTAAGCCTTTCATCTGTTAGAATACAGTGATAGTTTCCGGCATCTCCGAATCAAAATAAGGAGGCATGTGATTAAGGGTGATTTAGCGATTGGATCAGAAATCGGCTCGCTGAAAGAAGACAGAGGGTGATGGTTGAGAGGAAATCTTCATCCTGGATTTCAATTTCTTGTGGATTACTACAAGGATCTGTTTTGGAGCCAGTGATGTTTGTCATTTTTCATAAGTGATCTAGATAACGGCGTAGAAGAATGGTTAGTACGCTTGCAGATGTCACGAAGATCAGTGGGGTTGTGTATAGTGCTGAAGTTACAGAGGGATGTAGATAAGCTGCAGAGCTGGGCTGAGAGGTGGCAAATGGAGTTTAATGTGGAAAGGTGTGAGGGGACTCACTTTGAAAGGAGTAACAGTAATAAAGAGTAGTGGGCTAAAGGTAAGATTCGTATAAGTCCAGGCAAATTTGAGGGATCTATGTTCTGGCACAGCCAGATCCATCTGTTCCTCCACACTGCCAAGAATCCTGTCTTTACTCCGATATTCAGCATTCCAGTTCAACCTTCCAAAATGCATCACTTTGCACTTATCCAGTTTGAACACTATCTGCCATTTCTCAGCTCAGCTCTGCATCCTGTCTATGTCGCGCTGCAGGCTGCAGTAGCCTTCTATACTATCGACGACACCTCGAACACTTGTGTCATTTGCAAATTTACTAACCCACCCTTCAACCTCATAATCCAAGTCATTTATAAAAACTACAACGAGCACAGACCCAAGAACACTGTAAGTAATCTAGTCTAATCCAAAAACAGAGCCCTGCAGGACACCACTCAACACTGACCTCCAGGCAGAAAACTTTCCATCCACAACCACTCTCTGCCTTCTCTCAGCCACACAATTCTGAATTGAGATGGCCAAATCTTCTTGTATCACATACTTCCTGACATTATGAATGAACCTACCATGGGGAACCTTATCAAATGTAGGATAGATGGGCTTCATATTTGTTTCACAGGTCAGTGTAACATCGCGGAACGAAGGGCCTGTTTTGCACCCTATTGTTCTATGTTCTAACAACCTATTCCTGTAAGCTTGTTCTGTATCTTTAAGCATTCTGTATTCATGTTCTATCTCTGTCTGCAGTGATCAGTAGGGTTAGAAATAAAACTAATACTGAGAATGTGGGACCAGTGTTGTGTTGCATTTGCAGATTTGTTGATGGACAGGAAAAAGAGATTGTGAATGGAAATGATGTTGACTGCGAGGGATTCTTGAATTTATTCAGTTGATAATTGACTTTTTCTTCTGATGATATCTGGTAAGATTCATTGACTGATCAGCAGAAATGATGACAGTGCATGTTGGTAAGTTTGGATTATTATACTGATGTGAAATGTAATAGATGTATTTGAATGCGAACGGCACCCAATTCCAGAAATTACCAGATCCCTTAGTATAATGAATGAATTATTGGAGACTGTTCGATGCAGTATTTCGGTGCAGAGCATTCTTTACACCTGATTGGGTATTCTACATCACACCTTCTGACATGAAACCCGGTATTCTCCACTGCAGCCAGCTTTTCCCGGATTTCCTGGTGTCGGCTCTGATCTGCATCATGTGCAAATATTTTACTGAAAACAAAATACTTGTGAATGTCTGGTTCAGTCCATATGTCCCGAAATGGGGACTTTTGCAAGGCAGGGATGATCTCACAATTCCCCGTGTTACTGAAACAGTGATGTAGACATGGGCTGTAGGTGGTGTAGAGAATGATACAGCCCACTGGCTGATTATTGTGCTGGGTTCTGTTATTCAGCAGATTTTGGAAAAGCTGAGCCACGATGTGGTTCCTGTTGATCTGGGCGGGGTTCAGCAATTTACTTTCTGGGCAATGACTGCTGCCGTTCGGGAAGACAGCGAGGTAATTTCCACCTGGGTAGTTCAGGAAAAAGTTCACATCGGAGGTAATAAAAGGTTGTTTTGAAAACCTGGCGTTCAAGTCTACATCTAAGTTGGTCTCTCTGCACTGGGAAGCAGGTAAAGCCACCAGGAAGGCGAAATGTCCTCTCCCATAATCAGAAGCCCGGTGCCCAGACGCCATGTGGAAACTGAAAGGAGTAAAGTTAGGTTGTGAATCAAGGGGTGGACTTTGGAATCAGTGAGAGATTTAAAGAGAGAATCAGGGTAATGTGACAGAAAGCAGAACGTTGTTACTCATTGTTGTACAAATCCCCCCGCAATGAATCACAGAATGCCACTAGCCTTCTTGATAACTCACTGTGGCTTCATTTTGAGACTCTTTGACTGATGCCCGATTTGATGCTGATATCACACGTGATGGAGAGAGACAGAATGAATGAGAGTTTTAGGAACAATCAGCTTGAACGGCATGTCATAGAGTGAAAGAGATGTACAGCATGGAAACAGTCCCTTCGGTCCATCCCGTCCATGCCAATCAGATATCCCAACCCAATCTAGACCCTCCTGCCAGCACCCGGCCCATATCCCTCCAAACCCTTTCTATTCATGTACCCACCCAGATGGCTTTGAAATGTTGCAATTGTACCAGCCTCCACCACTTCCTTTGGAAGCTCATTTCATACATGTACCACCCTCTGTGTGAAAACGTTGCCCATTGTGTGGAGCAACTAAAAAGCAAGGGAATAGAAGATAGAGACAAAAGAGAAAAAAAAGAGTTGCAGACCAACAGGAAATGGGAATAATAGCTAAAGAGGCAGAGGGAGACAAAGGGACACTGAGAGGTGAATGAGATGATTCTTAAAAAAAGTAAATTGTTTCCTGTGTGTGGTATTTGGGCGTTTTCTCCAAACCGCACTCCGATGTATTTCAATCTCTCCTTTATTTCGGGGTCAGCAGATGCTTTCGATTTCACTCTTAGTGAGGTGACCCCGGGACATCTGGTAATAATTTCCCTTGAAGTCCCTTTTCCATGGAGTAATGAATGTTCTGGGTAATGGGTTGAGCCTTATTTCCCACAGCGACTGAGTGCTCCCCATACCTGCCGTGTCCTCTCCATTTTTACCAGCCTGAACCAGCCAACCAGGATCCGAATTGAGCTCAGATTGAGCACAGCTCCCAGCTGACATAGCTGGTCAGGTAAGTCTGTTTCACTGACACTTACCGGTGAACAATGTGAGCCAAGCAACGGTTATCAAGTACAGCCGTATCTGACATAGGGATTGTGAGCAGCACCAACAGGAACAGGCAGAGTGTCCGCATTTTGAGATTTGTCAGCACCCTTTAACCGTACTGTAGGGAAAACACAGAAAAAAATGAAAAGGATAAAAAAACAAGCTGTTCCGTTCAGAAGTACATTAACGCGAGTGACATACATCCAGGGACACACGTGTCAGCAAATATAAAATGTCTCTCTGTCGTACTGGGTAGTGCTTGCCCATTAATTAAGCAGAGGTTCTGGTTATCGCCCATGGACACGATTTGCAGGTGAAGATTGGAGTTTCTTCCAGGAGTTTTAGGTATAGCCAACCTTTCAGAATAGGTGCAATATGCCCACGGCTCTCTTGGCGGGTCGTAGGAGGAGATGTGTACTCAGTCTCCAATTACAACAGGACCTCGACAATGTCCACAACACTATGCACTTACACAGCACCTTTAAATGATTGATACGTCTCCCAGGATCTTGCACAGGTTCCCAGTATTACACACGGATCACAAACTGTCCTTGGCATGGGGTTATTCACAACATATGTCAGCAATTTGGTTGGGTGAACCAAGCGTAAATATCCAGGTTTGATGACCGTTCAAACCTGTGCATCATTGAGACCGATGTGGAGGAGGTAAGGAGGCTTCAGATTGATACTAACAATCTCAGTAAATTGGGAAACACATGGAAGGTCCAAATGGGAAATTGTCCACGTCAGTAGGTGATAAGAGACATAAGTGCAGAGTATTATTCAAATAGTGATAGAATGGGGCAAGAGTGGCATCCATAAGGAGAGGAGAGATAGGCTGGAACACTTATTCACTGGAGCTTAGGAGGTGGAGGGGTGACCTTGGAGAAGTTGAAAAATCATGAGGGGCATAGATGAGCTGAATACCAACGGTCTTTTTGCTTCGGTAGGGCAGTTCAAAACTCGAGGGCACAGTCTTTAGGTGAGAGGAGACAGATTTAAAATGGACCTGAGGGGCACCATTGGGAGTGAGGGTCTATCGTGTGTGGATTGAACTGCCAGAGGAAGAGGAAGATGCGGGTACAGTTACATTTAAAAGACATTTGGACAGATACGTGAAAGGAAACGTTCAAAGAGATATGGGTCAAATTCAGCAAAACTGAACTAGTTCAGATTGGGAAAACTGGTAGGCATGAAGAGATTGCACCGAAGGTTCTGTTTTCATGCTGTATGAGTCTATGACTCTGAATGTCCTTGTCCAGAGGTCACCGAAATAAAAAATGAAGGTGCAACAGGGGAACAATATGTTGGAATGGCAAACGGCATGTTAGCCTTCATTGCCCGAGGATTTCAGTCCAGACGAAATGCTTATACAGTTGGTAATACCACAGCTGGAGGATTACCTACATTCTTCAGTAGGTGTAGTGGACAGCGAAGAGGGTTACCTGAGATTACAACAGGATCGTGACCGGATGGCCAATGGGCCGAGAAGATGGTTTTTAATTCAGATAATTGTGAGGTGCTGCATTTTGGTAAAGCAAATCTTAGCATGACGTATACACATTATGGCAAGGTCCGAGGCAGTGTTGCTCAACAAAGAGACCTTGGAGTGGAGGTTCATAGCTTCTTGAAAGTAGAGTCGCAGGTAGATAGGATAGTGAAGGCGGCGTTTGGTATACTTTCCTTTGTTGGTCAGAGTATTGAATATAGGAGTTGGCAGGTCATATTGCAGCTGTAGAGGACATTGGTTAGGCCATATTAGGAATATTGCATGCAATTCTGTTCTCTTTCCTAACGGAAAGATGTTGTGAAATTTGAAAGGGTTCAGAAAACGTTTACAAGGACGTTGCCCTGTATGGAGGATTTATGGATGGATGGATGAACGGACGGAGAGATAGATAGATAGATAGAGAGAGAGAGAGAGAGAGAGAGAGAGAGCGACATAGAGAGAGAGTGGTAAAGAGAGAGTGAGATCGAGAGAGTGTGAGAGCGAGATAGAGAGAGAGAGAGATAGAGAGAGATAGAGATAGAGAGAGATAGAGAGAGCGAGGTAGAGATAGAGAGAGTGAGAGAGACGAGAGAGAGATAGAGAGATAGAAAGATAAAGTAAGAGAGAGAGAGACAGCGAGAGTGAGAGAGCGAGATAGAGATAGAGGGAGAGCGCGAAATAGAGACAGAGAGCGAGATAGAGAGAAAGAAAGGGAGAGATAGTAAGAGAGAGAGAGATGGAGAGAGAAGCGAGCCAGCGAGAGATAGAGAGAGATAGAGAGTGAGAGATATATTGATAGAGAGAGATTGAGCGAGAGAGAGGGGATAGAGAAAGAGAGAGATAGAGAGCGAGAGAGAGACGGAGGGAGACGGAGGGAGACGGAGGGAGACGGAGGGAGACAGAGGGAGATAGAGAGAGATAGAGAGAGAGAGAGAGCGACAGAGAGATAGAGAGCGAGAGAGACAGAGTGCGGGAGAGAGAGAGAGTGAGAGACGAGAGAGATCAATAGAGAGAGCAAGAAAGAGAGATAGAGAGCGCGAGAGAGAGAGAGCGAGTGAGACCGAGAGATAGCGAGAGCGAGAGGAATAGAGAGAGAGAGCGAGAGAGCGGGATAGAGAGAGAAAAAGAACGAGCGAGCGAGAGAGAGACCGGGAAAGAGAGAGCAAAGGAGAGAGCGAGTGAGAGCCAGAGTGAAGAGAGAGAGAGCGAGAGAGAGAGATAAAGCGAGAGAGAGATATAGGGAGATAGCGAGAGATACAGAGAGAGAAAGAGAAAGGGAGAGATAGAGAAAGGGAGAGATAGAGAAAGGGAGAGATAGAGAGAGATAACGATAGAGAGATTGAATGAGAGATAGAGATAGTGAGATAAAGAGAGAGAGCATTAGAGAGAGAGATAGAGAGAGATGGAAGAGACATATAGAGATATAGGTAGAGAGAGACAGAGCGAGAACGAAAGGGAGACGGAGTAAGAGAAAAAGAGAAAGACATAAAGAGAGAGAGAGAGAGAGATAGAAGGATAGATAGAGAAAGATAGAGAGAGAGGTAGAAAGAAGAGATAAAGAGAGAGGGAGAAATAGAGGGAGTGAGATAGAGAAAGATAAAGAGAGAGAGATAGAAAGAGAGAGATAGAGACAGAAGTAGAAAGAGATAGAGAGACAGATAGAGAGAGAGATAGAGAGAGTAAGAGATAGAGAGAGATGGAGAGAGAGAGATAGAGATTTAGAGAGGGGGGAGAGAGAAAGAAATAGAGATAGAGAGAGAGAGATGGAGAGAGAGATAGAGAGAGAGTTTGGGTGAGGGTGAGGGAGAGTGAGGTAGAGAGACAGAGTGAGCGATAGAGATAAAGAGAGAGGGATAGAGAGAGGGTGATAGAGAGAGGGTGATAGAGAGAGTGATAGAGAGAGTGATAGAGATAGAGAGATAAAGACGGAGCGATAGAGAGAGATACAGAGAGATAGAGAGATAGAGAGAGAGAGATAGAGAGACATAAAGAGAGAGATGGAGAGAGAGATTGAGAGGGAGAGATAGAGATAGGATCATAAAGAGAGAGCGATAGAGAGAGAGAGACTGAGAGAGGGATGGAGAGAGTGAGCGAGTGAGATAGAGAGAGAGAGATAGAGAGAGATAGAGAGAGAGATAGAGAGAGAGATAGAGAGATAGATAGAAAGAGAGAGATAGAGAGAGAGATAGAGAGAGTGATAGAGAGAGAGAGATAGAGTGAGAGATAGAGTGAGAGATGGAGAGACATAGAGAGCTTGGGCGAGGGAGAGTGAGCTAGAGAGACAGAGCGAGTGAGCGAGATAAAGAGAAAGAGAGGTATAGAGAGATAGAGAGAGGAATAGAGAGAAATGGAGATAGAGGAGTGTGATAGCGAGATAGAGAGAAGAGATAAAGAGAGATAGAGAGAGAGAGATAGAGTGAGAGATAGAGAGCGATAGAGTGAGAGAGAGATAAAGAGAGAGAGAGAGTTCGAGAATAATGAAGAGACAGATAGAGAGATATAGAGAGGTATATACATAGATAGAGAGATAGAGAGATAGAGAGAGTTAGATAGAGAGATATAGAGTGATAGAGAGAGAGATGTAGAGAGAGATAGAGATAGTGGGAGAGAGAGAGTGAGAGATAGAGAGAGAGGTAGAGAGAGGTAGAGAGAGATAGAGAGAGAGATAAGGACAGATAGCGAGAGCGTGAATGATAGAGAGAGTGTGAGGCAGAGAGAGTGAGAGACAGAGAGATAGATAGGGAGAGATATATAGAGAGATAGAGAGAGGGATAGAGAGATAGACAGAAAGAGATTGAGAGAGAAAGATAGAGATAGAGAGGGAGAGAGAAATAGAGAGTTGGAGAGAAGTAGAGAGAGATAGAGATAGGGAGAGAAATAGAGAGAGATAGAGAGAGAAATAGAGAGAGGTAGAGATAGAGAGAGATAGAGGTAGAGAGAGATAGAGAGAGCAAGAGAGATAGACAGAGTGAGAGATAGAGATAGAGACAGAGTTGGAGTGAGACAGAGAGAGAGAGAACTAGAGAGAGTGAGAGATAGAAAGAGGGATAGAGAGAGAGATCGAGAGATAGAGAGGGAGACTGAGATAGAGATAGAGTGAGATATAGATAGAGAGCGATAAATGAGAGCGTTAGAGGGAGATAGATAGTGTGAGAGATGGAGAGAGAGAAAGTTAGAGAGAGATAGAGATAGAGAGAGAGATGGATAGAGAGAGATAAAAGAGAGCGTTAGAGAGAGATAGATAGTGTGAGAGAGGGAGAGAGAGAAAGTTAGAGAGATATATAGAGAGAGTGAGAGATAGAGAGTGTGAGCGATAGAGAGAGATAGAGAGAGGGAAGTAGAGAGAGAGATAGAGAGATAGAGTAAGATAGAGAGAGATAAAGAGAAAGAGAGAGACAGAGAGGGTGAGATAGAGAGAGATAAAGAGAGAGAGATAGAGAGATAGAGAGAGCGATAGGGAGAGAGATAGAGACAGAGAGAGTGAGACAGTGATAGTGGTCTAAATAGAGAAAGATAGAGAGAGAGAGCGATAGAGAGAGTGAGTGGGTGATAAACAGCGAGATACATAAAGAGAGAAATTGGAGAACATTGAACATAGAACATAGAACAATACAGCACAGAACAGGCCCTCCGGCCAACGATGTTGTGCCGAACATTTGTCCTAGCTTAAGCACCCATCCATGTACCTAACCAATTGCCGCTTAAAGGTCACCAAAGATTCTGACTCTACCACTCCCACAGGCAGCGCATTCCATGCCCCCACCACTCTCTGGGTAAAGAACCCACCCCTGACATCGGCTAATGAAATCTAATACACCATAGGCCTTCTTACAAGCTCTATCCACCTGAGTGGCAACTTTCAAAGATCTATGAACATAGACCCCAAGATCCCTCTGTTCCTCCACCTCACTAAGAACCCTACAGTTAATCCTGTATTCCGCATTCTTATTTGTCTTTCCAAAATGGACAACCTCACACTTGTCAGGGTTGAACTCCATCTGCCACTCTTCATCCCAGCTCTGCATCATATCGAAGACTCTTTACAGCCGACAACAGCCCTCCGCACTATCCACAACTCCACCAATCTTCCTATCATCTGCAAATTTACTGACCCACCCTTGAACTCCCTCATCCAAGTCATTAATAAAAATTACAAACAGCAGAGGACCCAGAACTGATCCCTGCGGAACTCCACTTGTAACTGGGCTCCAGGCTGAATATTTGCGATCTACCACCACTCTCTGACTTCGACCAGTTAACCAGTTTTCTATCCAATTGTCCAAATTTCCCTCTATCCCATGCCTCCTGACTTTCCGCATAAGCCTACCATGGGGAACCTGATCAAATGCCTTACTAAAATCCATGTATACTACATCCACTGCTCTACCCTCATCCAAATGCTTGGTCACCTCCTCAAAGAATTCAATAAGACTTGTAAGGCAAGACCTACCCTTCACAAATCCGTGCTGGCTGTCACTAATCAAGCAGTGTCTTTCCAGATACTCATAAATCCTACCCCTCAGTACCCTTTCCATTACTTTGCCTACCACCGAAGTAAGACTAACTGGCCTGTAATTCCCGGGGTTATCCATATTCCCTTTTTTGAACAGGAGCACAACATTCACCACTCTCCAGTCCCCTGGTACCACCCCCGTTGACAGTGAAGATGAAAAGATCATTGCCAACGGTACTGCAATTTCCTCTCTTGCTTCCCACATAATCCTAGGATATATCCCGTCAGGCCCGGTGGACTTGTCTATCCTCAAGTTGGTCAAAATGTCCAACACATCTTCCTTCCTAACAAGTATCTCCTCTAGCTTATCAGTCCGTTTCACACTCTCCTCTTCAACAATACGGTCCCTCTCGTTCGTAAATACTGAATAAAAGTACTCATTCAAGACCTCTCCTATCTCTTCCGACTCAATGCACAGTCTCCCACTACTGTCCTTGATCGGACCTACCCTCGTTCTCGTCACTCTCCTGTTTCTCACATACGCATAAAATGCCTTTGGGTTATCCTTGATTCTATCCGCCAAAGATTTTTCATGCCCTCTCTTAGCTCTCCTAATCACTTTCTTCAGCTCCCTTCTGGCTATCCTGTATCCCTCCACTGCTCTGTCTGAACCCTGTTACCTCAACCTTATGTAAGCCTCCTTCTTCCGCTTTACAAGACATTCAACCTCCCTCGTCAACCAAGGTTCCCTCACACGACCATATCTTTCCTGCCTGACCGGTACATACATATCAAGGACACGTCGTATCTGTTCCTTCAAAATGTTCCACATTTCCACGACATCCATCCCTGACAGCCTATGCTCCCAACTTATGCTCCTCAGATCCTGTCTTACAGCATCGTATTTACCCTTCCCCCAATTGTAAAACCTACCCTGTGGCACGCACCTATCTCTCTCCAGAACCAAGGTGAAAGTCACAGAATTGTGGTCACCATCACCAAAATATTCACTCACTAACAAGCCCATCACTTGTCCCGGTTCATTTACGAGTACCAAATCCAATATGGCCTCCCCTCTGGTCGGACAATCTACATACTGAATTAGAAAAGCTTCCTGGACACACAGCACAAACACCGCCCCATCCAATCTACTTGATCTAAAGAGCTTCCAATCAATATTTGGGAAGTTGAAATCGCCCATGACTACTACCCTGTGGCTTCTGCACCTTTCCAAAATCTGTTTCCCAATCTGTTTCTCCACATCTCTGCTGCTATTGGGGGGCCTATAGTAAACACCCAACAAGGTGACTGCACCTTTCCTATTTCTGACTTCAGCCCATACTACCTCCAAAGGCAGATCCCCCTCGAATTGCCTTTCTGCAGCCGTTATACCATTTCTAATTAGCAACGCCACCCCCCCAACCTTTTTCACCACCCTCCCAAATCTAACTGAAACATCTGTAACCAGGAACCTCCAACAACCATTCCTGTCCCTCTTCTATCCACGTTTCCGTGATGGCCACAACATCGTAGTCCCAGGTACCGATCTACGCCTTAAGTTCACCCACCTTATTTCTGATACTCCTTGCGTTGATGTATACGCACTTGATCCCATCTCGGTGTTCGCAAGTATTCCCTGTCAGTGCTTCCTTCTTCACAGCCTCCCTGCATTCTTGGACATCCTGACAAACAGCTAGCCTACTTGCTGGACTACAAGTCCGGATCCCATCCCCCTGCTAAATTAGTTTAAACCCCCTCTAAGAGTGCTAGCAAACCTACCCCCCAGGATATTGGTGCCCTTCTGGTTCAGGTGCAACCCGTCCTGCTTGTACAGGTCCCACCTTCCCCAGAATGCAGTCCAATTATCCAAGTACCTGAAGCCCTCCCTCCTACACCATCCTTGCAGCCACGTGTTCAACTGCACTCTCTCCCTATTCCTTGCCTCACTGTCACGTGGTACCGGCAACAACCCAGAGATGACGACTCTGTCTGTCCCAGCTTTTAGCTTCCAGCCTAACTCCCTGAGCTCTTGAATGACCTCCCCACCCCTCATCCTACCTATGTCGTTTGTGCCAACGTGCACCACGACTTCTGGCTGCACACCCACCCCCTTAAGGATTCTGAAGACACGGTCCGAGACGTCTCGTACCCTGGCACCCGGGAGGCAACAAACCATCCGAGAGTCTCGCCCCTGTCCACAGAACCGCCTGTCCGTCCCTCTAACTATAGTGGCTCCTATAACTTGCGCTCTCCTCCTCTCCCCCTTTCCCTTCTGAGTCTCAGAGCCAGACCTCGCGCCACAGACCCGGTCACTGCAGCTTACCTCTGCTAGGCCGTCCACCATTACAGTATCCAAAGCCGTATACTTATTGTTTTGAGGAACGACCACAGGGGATCCCTGCACTGCCTGCTTCCTCCCCTTCCCACCTCTAACTGTTACCCAGCTACCTCTGTTCTCTGGCGTAGCTATGTCCCTGTAGCTTCTATCTATCACCCTCTCAGCCTCTCGAATAATCCTCAGTTCATCCAACTCCAGTTCCAGTTCCCTAACTCGTTCTTTGAGGAGCAGGATCTGACTGCATTTCCTGCAGATGAAGTCGGCAGGAGTATCGGTGGTCACCCCTACCTCGAACATCCTGCAGGAGGAACATTTCTCTGCCTGCGCTGCCATTACTCTACACCTCGTCTCCGAAAACAAGAACACTGAGTAGCTTACCTGTGGACTTTAAAATTAGGTTAGAGGAGGAGGATGGGAGGGAGGCCTGGAGTCGAGAACACACCTACTGAAATATCAATCACTTAACTTACCGACCAGCTCTGCGCTCCAACCTCACTTCCGTCCAGCTCGCGCCGCTCTCCGCTGTGAGAGAGATAGAGACGGATAGATAGAGCGAGACAGATATATAGAAAGAGATCGAGAGAGATAAAAAGAGATAGATAAAGAGAGAGACAGATAGAGATAGAGAGAGATAGAGAGATAGAGGTAGTGAGAGGTAAAGGTAGTGTTAGAGAGATTGAGGGAGTGAGAGATAGAGAGAGATAGAGATAGAGCGACAGATAGAGATAGTTAGAAAGAGATAGAATGATAGAGACAGAGAGAGATATAGAGCGAGTTATATAGACATAGAGATAGAGAGAGATAGAGAGAGATAGAGATAGAGAGATAGAGATAGAGAGAAAGATAGAAAGACAGCAATATAGATAGACACACAGATAGAGAAATAGAGATAGAGAGAGATAGAAAGATAGCGATAGATTGAGAGAGATAGTGTGAGAGATAGAGAGATATATAGAGAGTGAGAGATAGAGTTGGAAAGAGGGATAGAGAAAGGGAGAGACAGAAAGAGAGAGGGAGAAATAAAGAGAGAGAGGGATAGATAGAGAGAGATAGAGAGCGAGAGAGAGAAATAGGGAGAGAGAGTGACAGAGATGGAGAGATAAAGATAGAGAGAGAGCGAGAGAGATAAAGAGAGAGGGAGGTAGAGAGGTGTAGAGAGAGATAGAGAGAGAGAGGGAGGTAGAGAGACGGAGATTGTGAGAGATAGAGAGAAGAGAAACGAGAGAGAAATGGAGAGTGAGTATAGAGAGAGTGAGATAGAGAGAAACAGAGAGAGATAGAGTGAGATAGAGAGAGAGAGGTAGAAAGAGAGATAGAGAGAGAGATAGAGAGAGATTGATTGAGATATATATAGAGAGATAGAGAGAGACATAGAGGGAGAGAGAGGGATATGTAAAGAGAGATTGATGGAGAGAGTGAGATAGTGGGATTGAGAAAGAGATAGAGAGAGATAAAGATAGAGAGATAGAATGAGAGATAGAGATAGAGAAATAAAGAGAGAGAGAGAGCGATAGAGAGAGAGATAGAGAGAGAGAATGAGAGACAGAGATAGACAGATAAACAGATAGAGTGCGATAGAGAGATAGATAGAGTGAGACATAGAGACAGAGAGAGATAGAGTCTTAGAGATAGAAAGAGGGAATTAGAGAGAGATAGAGGGATATAGAGATAGAGAGAGAGATAAAGAGAGAGCGATAGAGATCGAGAGAGAGATCGAGAGAGATAGAGACAGAGAAAGAGAGGGAGAGATACAGAGAAACTGAGAGAGAGATAGAGAGAGATTGAGAGAGAGATAGAGATAGAGAGGGATAGAGAGATAGAGAGAGATGGAGATAGATAGAGAGAGGGTGAGAAATAGAGAGAGATAGACAGAGAAATATAGAGATATAGAGATAGAGAAAGATAGAGAGAGCGAGAGAGATAGACAGAGTCAGAGATAGAGCTAGAGTTGGAGTGAGACAGAGAGAGAGATAGAGATAGAGCAAGAGAGAATGAGAGATAGAAAGAGTGATAGAGAGAGACATAGAGAGAGAGATAGAGAGATGGAGAGGGAGACAGAGAGAGAGATAGAAAGAGAGCGATCGAGAGAGACACATAGTGTGAGAGATGGAGAGAGAGAGTGAGAGAATGACCGATAGAGAGAGATAGAGAGAGGGAAATAGAGAGAGAGATAGAGAGAGATAAAGAGAAAGAGAGACAGATAGGGAGAGTGAGATAGAGAGAGATAAAGAGAGAGATAGAGATAGAGAGTGAGATAGAGATAGAGAGATAAAGAGTGAGAGAGCAATAGAGAGATCGATAGAGAGAGATAGAGAGAGAGAGCTAGTGACAGAGAAAGTGAGACAGAGATAGAGGTCGAAATAGAGAAATAAATAGAGAGATAGAGAGAGAGCGATAGAGAGAGTGAGTGGGTGATAAAGAGTGAGAGACATAAAGAGAGAAAGAGAGCGATAGAGGTAGAGAGAGATAGAGATAGAGAGAGATAGAAAGAGGGCGATAGAAAGATATATATTGTGAGAGACAGAGCAGCTATATAGAGAGTGAGAGATAGAGAGAGAGATGGAGAGAGGGATAGACAAAGGGAGAGATAGAAAGAGAGAGGGGAAATAAAGAGAGAGAGGGATAGAGTGAGAGAGATAGAGAGCGGGAGATAGAGCGAGAGGGAGAGATAGTGAGAGAGCGACACAGAGATAGAGACGGAGAGATAGGGAGTGAGATAGAGAGAGAGCGAGAGATAAAGAGAGAGAGAGACAGAGAGACATAGAGGGAGAGATAGGGAGATATAGAGAGAGAGACTGATGGAGAGAGTGAGATAGTGAGATAGAGAGTGATAGAGAGAGAGAGAGAAAGAGATAGAGAAAGGGAGTGATAGATAAAGGGAGAGAGGTAAAGAGAGAGATAGAGAGAGATGGAGAGAGAGATAAAGCGAGAGAGAGATAGGGAGATAGCGAGAGATAGAGAGAGAGATAGAGAGAGATAAAGATAGAGAGATAGAGAGAGATAGAGAGAGAGATAAAGATAGAGAGATAGAGAGAGATAGAGAGAGAGAGAGATAAAGATAGAGAGATAGAATGAGAGATAGAGATAGAGAGATAAAGAGATAGAGTGCGATAGAGAGAGAGACAGAGAGAGAGATAGTGTGAGAGATAGAGAACGAGAGCTAGAGATATATATATATATAGAGAGAGAGAGTGAGACATAGAGACAGTGAGAGATAGAGAGATATAGAGAGAGGGAAATCGAGAGAGAGA
Source organism: Chiloscyllium plagiosum (assembly GCF_037043375.1). Lineage (NCBI taxonomy): Eukaryota > Metazoa > Chordata > Chondrichthyes > Orectolobiformes > Hemiscylliidae > Chiloscyllium > Chiloscyllium plagiosum. Next base: position 17,866,718 of record NW_028270190.1, read on the forward strand.
TAAAGAGAGATAAAGAGAGAGATATATAGAGATAGAAAGAGAGCGATAGAGAGCGCGATAGAGATAGAGAGATAGATAGAGTGAGAGATAGAGACAGAGAAATATAGAGAGAGACAGAGAGAAATATATAGAGAGAGCGATAGAGAGAGGGAGTGGGAGGTAAAGAGTGAGAGAGATAAAAAGAGAGAGATAGAGAGAGATAGAGAGGGAGCGATAGAGAGAGAGATGGAGAGAGACAGAGATAGAGAGAGAGATACAGAGAGAGCAATAGAGAGATATAGAGATAGTGAGAGATAGAGATAGCGAGAGATAGAGTGTAAGGTAGAGATAGAGAGAGAGAGATAGAGGGAGATAGAGAGAGATATAAAGAGACAGAGAGATAGCGATAGATAGAGTTAGAGAGAGATAGAGAAAGAAATATAGAGTTAGAGAGAGAGATAGTGAGAGAGAGAGATAGAGATCGAGAGAGATGGAGAGAGAGAGTGAGCGATAGCGAGAGGAAGCAACAGATAAAGAGAGAAAGAGATAGAGAGAGATAGCGTGAGATAGAGCGACAGAGAGAGAGAAAGAGACAGAGAGAGATAGAACGAGAGACATAGATAGAGGGAGATAAAGTGAGATAGAGAGACAGATAGAGAGAGATAAAGCGAGAGTGAGAGAGAGTGTGAGAGAGACAGAGAGTAAGATACAGAGAGAGGTAGAGAGAGATAAAGAGAGGGAGGGAGATAGAGAAAGAGATAGTGATCGAGACATAAAGAGAGAGAGGGATCGAGAAAGGGAGAGATAGAGAGAGGGAGGAATAAACAGAGAGGGAACAATAGAAAGAGAGAGGGAGAAATAAACAGAGAGAGGGATAGATAGAGAGAGAGCGAGAGATAGAGAGAGAGAGATAGAGTGAGAAACCGAGAGAGAGATAGAGAGGGAGAGATAGAGAGACAGAGAGAGAGAGAGAAAGAGAGAGAGATAGAGAGATAAAGAGAGAGGGTGGTAGAGAGAGAGTGAGAGATAAAAAGCGAGAGAGAGATAAAGAGATAGAGAGAGAGACCGAGAGAGATAAAGAGAGAGGGAGGTAGAGAGAGATAGAGAGAGAGATAGATAGAGAGATACAGAGAGAAATATATAGGGAGAGATAGAGACATAGAGGGAGAGAGAGGGGGATAGAGAGAGAGAGACTGATGGAGAGAGTGAGATAGTGTGATAGAGGGAGAGAAATAGAGAGAGTGATAGAAAGAGATAGAGCGAAGGAGTGAGAGATAAAGGGAGAGAGGTAAAGAGAGAGAGGTAGAAAGAAATAGCGAGAGAGATAGAGTGAGCGAGATGGAGAAAGAGATAAAGCGAGAGAAAGAGATATAGGGAGATAGCGAGAGATAGAGAGAGATAGAGAGCGAGATAGAGATAGGAAGAGATAGAGAGATAGAGGGAAAGATAGAGAGAGATAGAGAGAGATAGAGAGAGACATAGAGAGGGATAGGTAGAGAGATAGAGAGAGAGAGACAGAGAGAGCGCGAAAAATAGAGGGAGTGAGAGAAAAAGAGAGAGGAATAAACAGAGAGAAATAGAGATAGAGAAATAGGGGGACAGTTACAGCGAGAGAGACAGAGAGAGGAAGATGGGGAGAGGTAGATAGAGAGAGAGGGAGGTAGAGAGAAGAGATAAAGAGAGACAGATAGAGAGAGAGATAGAGAGAGAGATGGAGAGAGTGAGATAGTGAGTTAGAGAGAGACAGAGAGGGAGAGAGAGAGAGAGATAGGGAGAGTGATAGAGAGGGATAGAGAGAGATAGAAATAGAGATAGAGAGAGATGGAGAGAGAGAGAGATAGAGAGAGAGTTTGGGTGAGGGAGAGACAGAGGTTGAGAGACAGAGTGATCGAGAGATATAAAGAGAGAGGGAGGTAGAGAGAGATAGAGAGAGTGATAGAGATAGAGAGATAAAGAGAGAGATATATATACAGAGAGATAGAGAGAGATAGAGAGAGAGAGAGAAATAGAGAGAAAGTGAGATTGAGAGACATAAAGTGAGAGAGATAGAGAGAGAGATTGAGAGGGAGACAGAGATAGAGAGATAAAGAGAGAGAGAGAGCGATAGAGAGAGAGACAGAGAGACTGAGAGAGGGATGGAGAGAGTTAGATAGAGAGAGATAGAGAGAGAGATAGAGAGGGAGAGAGAGAGATAGGGAGAGAGAAGAGATAAAGGGAGATAGTGAGAAGAAGTCAAGGGGATAGAGAGGGAGATAGAAAGAGAGACAAAGAGAGAGATAGAGAGAGTGATAGAGATAGAGTGACAAAGAGAGAGTGATAGAGAGAGATTCAGAGAGATAGAGAGAGAGATAGAGAGAGAGTGATATTGAGAGACATAAAAAGAGAGAGATAAAGAGAGAGAGAGATAGAGAGCGAGAGATAGTGAGAGTGATAGAGAGAGATAGAGGGAGAGATAGAGAGATATAGAGAGTGAGATAGAGAGAGCGGGAGATAGAGAAATAGATTGATAGAGATAGTGAGATAGTGAGATAGAAAGAGAGGTAGAAAGAGAGAGGGAATGAGAGATAAAGGGAGAGAGATAAAGACAGAGAGCGAGAGAGATAGTGATAGAGACATAGAGAGAGATAGAGAGAGAAAGAGAGATAGAGAGAGACAGAGAAAGTGATAGAGATAGGAAGATAGAGAGAGCGAACGATAGAGAGAGAGATACAGAGAGATAGAGAGAGAGATAGACAGAGAAAGAGTGAGATTGAGAGACATAAAGATAGAGAGAGATAGAGACGGAGAGATAGAGATAGACAGATAAAGAGAGAGAGCGATAGAGAGAGAGACAGAGAGAGAGAGAGAGAGAGAGAGAGAGAGAGAGAGAGAGATATATGCACCGAGAGCGAGAGATAGAGAGAGAGATCAAGCGATAACAGAGATAGAGGGAGATAGAGAGAGATTGAGATAGATAAGGATAGAGAGAAATAGAGAGACAGAGAGACAAGGAGAGAATGATAGAGAGAGATAGAGAGAGAGCTAGAAATAGAGATGGAGAGAGAGTGAGATTGAGAGAGATAAAGAGAGAGAGAGCGAGCGATAGAGAGAGATAGAGATAGAGATAGAGATAGAGATAGAGATAGAGATAGAGAGATCAATAGAGAAAGGGAGTGAGAGATAAAGAAAGAGAGATAGAGAGACATAAAGAGAGAGAGACATGGAGAGGGAGAGACAGAGATAGACAGATAACGAGAGAGATCGATAGAGAGAGACAGACAGAGAGAGAGATGCACTGAGAGCGAGAGCTAGAGAGAGAGATCGAGCGAGAAGAGAGATAGAGGGAGACAGAGAGATAGAGATAGATAAGGATAGAGAGAAAGAGAGAGATAGAGAGAGTGATAGAGATAGAATAATAAAGAGAGAGTGTGATAGACAGAGATAGAGAGAGCTAGAGATAGAGCTGGAGAGAGAGAGTGAGATTGAGAGAGATAAAGAGAGAGAGCTAGAGAGATAAAGAGAGAGAGCGATAGAGATAGATAGATAGAGAGATAGAGAGACCGATAGAGAAAGGGAGTGAGAGACAAAGAGAGAGAGATAGAGAGAGATAGAGAAAGAGAGACAAAGAGAGAGAGCGATAGAGAGAGATACAGAGAGACAAAGAGAGATAGAAAAAGAGAAAGAGAGAGGGTGAGATTGAGAGACATAAAGAGAGAGAGATAAAGAGAGAGATAGAGAGCGAGAGATAGTGAGATACAGAGGGAGAGATAGAGAGAGAGAGTGAGATAGAGAGCGGGAGATGGAGAAATAGATTGATGGAGAGAGTGAGATAGTGAGATAGAGAAAGAGGTAGAGAGAGGGAGTGAGAGATAAAGGGAGAGAGACTAAGAGAAAGAGAGATAGTGATAGAGACATAGAGAGAGATAGCGAGAGAAAGAGAGATGGAGAGAGACAGAGAAAGTGATAGGGATAGGAAGATAGAGAGAGAGCGATAGAGAGAGAGATACAGAGAGATAGAGAGAGATAGACAGAGAGAAAGTGAGATTGAGAGACATAAAGAGAGAGAGAGATAGAGAGGGAGAGATAGAGATAGACAGATAAAGAGAGATCGATAGAGAGAGAGAGAGACAGAGAGAGAGAGATGCACCGAGAGCGAGAGCTAGAGAGAGAGATCGAGCGAGAAGAGAGATGGGGGAGACAGAGAGAGATAGAGATAGATAAGGATAGAGAGAAAGAGAGAGATAGAGAGAGTGATAGAGATAGAATAATAAAGAGAGAGAGTGATAGACAGAGAAAGAGAGAACTAGAAATAGAGATGGAGAGAGAGTGAGATTGAGAGAGATAAAGAGAGAGAGAGATAGAGAGATAAAGAGAGAGAGCGCGATAGAGAGATAGAGAGAGATAGAGAGACCAATAGAGAAAGGGAGTGAGAGATAAAGAAAGAGAGATAGAGAGAAATAAAGAGAGAGTGGTAAAGAGAGATAAAGAGATAGAGAGAAAAAGAGAGAGCACGATAGAGAGAGATAGAGAGATGGAGCGAGAGAGTAGGAGAGAGTTAGCAAGGGATAGAGAGAGAGACATAGTAAGAGATAGAGAGAGAGATATATAGAGAGATATAGATAGAGAGATATATAGATAGGTAGAGAGAGAGATAGAGAGAACGATAGAGAGTGTGAGTGAGAGATAAAAGGTGAGAGAGATAAAGAGAGCGAGAGATAGAGATAGAGAAGAAGAGAGAGATTGAGCGAGAGAGAGATAGAGAGAGGAGGATAGAGAGAGTGAGATAGAGAGAGGGGGAGATAGAGAGAGGAAGAGCTAGAGAGAGAGTGCGATAGAAAGAGATAAAGAGAGAGAGATCTCGAGAGATAAAGAGAGAGATAGAAAGAGATAGAGACAGAGTTAGAAAGAGATAGAGAGAGAAATAGAGAGAGATAGTGAGAGTGGGAGTGAGATAGAGAGATAGATTGATGGAGAGAGTGAGATAGTGAGATAGAGAGAGCAATATAAAGAGACAGAGGTAGAGATAGGGAGAGTGATGTAGAGAGAGATAGAGAGAGATAGAGAGATAGATAGATAGGTAGAGAGAGATGGAGAGAGCGATAGAGAGAGGGAGTGAGAGATAAAAGGTGAGAGAGATAAAGAGAGAGAGATAGAGATAGAGAAGTAGAGAGAGAGTTTGAGCGAGAGAGAGATAGTGAGAGGAGGATAGAGAGAGTGAGATAGAGAGAGGGAGATAGAGAGAAGAGGTAGAGAGAGGGAGAGCTAGAGAGAGTGAGATAGAGAGATAAAGAGAGAGATCTAGAGAGATAAAGAGAGAGAGATAGAAAGAGAGACATAGAGACAGAGGTAGAAAGAGTTAGAGACAGAAATAGAGTGAGAGGGAGTGAGATAGAGAGAGATTGATGGAGAGAGTGAAATAGAGAGAGATAGAGAGAGATAGGGAGAGAAATAAAGAGAGACATAGAGGTAGAGATAGGGAGAGTGATATAGAGAGAGATAGACAGAGAGAGAGATAGAGAGAGAGATAGTGACAGAGATAGAGAGATAGAGGGAGATAGAGAGAGATAGAGGGCGAGATAAGGAGAGATATATATAGAGAGATAGAGACGGAGATAGAAAGAGATAGAGATAGAGACATAGATAGAGAGAGATTGAGCTAGAGATAGAGGTAAGAGAGATAGAGATAGAGTGAGAAATAGAGAAGGAGAGATAGAAAGAGAGTGATAGAGAGAGAGCGATAGAGAGAGATGCATAGAGACAGAGAGGGATAGAGAGAGTAAGGGAGAGTGATAGAGAGAGAATGAGATTGAGAGACATAAAGACAGCGACAAAGAGAGAGATAGAGAGGGAGAGATAGAGATAGAGAGATAAAGAGTGAGAGCGATAGAGAGAGACAGAGAGATAGAGAGAAAGATGGAGAGAGAGTTGGAGCAAGAGAGAGATAGAGCGAGAAGAGAGTTTGTGGGAGATAGAGACAGATAGAGAGAGATAGAGATAGAGAGAGATATAGAGATAAAGAGGGAGATCGATAGCGAGAGAGGTAGAGAGAAATGGAGAGATAGAGACGGAGAGATAAAGAAAGAAATAGCGACAGAGAGAGAGATAGAGAGTGAGATAGAGTGAGATAGAGAGAGATATAGAGAGACAGATAGCGAAAGAGATAAAGCGAGAGAGAGATGGAGAGAGAGATAAAGGGAGACAGATATAGGGAGAAAGCGAGAGATAGAGAGATATATAGAGAGAGATAGGGAGAAATAGAAATAGGGAGAGATAGAGAGAGATAAAGATAGAGAGATAGAGAGAGATACAGATAGAGAGATAAATAGAGAGAGAGCGATAGAGAGAGTTAGAGAGAGATAGAGAGAGACATAGAGAGAGATAGATAGAGAGATAGAGAATTAGAGAGAGTCAGAGAGAGAGCGAAAGAGAAAGTGAGTCAGAGATAAAGAGTGAGAGATAAAGAGAGAAAGATAAAGAGAGAGATAGCGATAGAGAAATAGAGAGAAAGATAGAGCGCGAGAGAGAGATAGAGAGAGGAGGATAGGGAGAGGGAGATAGAGAGAGAGGAATGTAGAGAGAAGAGGTAAAGAGAGTGGGAGAGATAGAGAGAGTGAGATAGAGGGAGTGATCGAGAAAGATAAACAGAGAGAGATAGAAAGAGAGAGATAGAGACACAGGGAGAGAGAAATAGAGAGAGAGATAGAGAGAGAGATGGAGACAGTGAGATAGTGAGATAGAGAGAGATATAGTGTTGGAGAGAGAGATATGGAGAGATATAGAGAGAGATAGAGAGAGAGATAGAGAGAGAGATGGAGAGAGAGATAGAGAGAGAGATAGAAAGAGAGTTTGAACGAGGGAGAGTGAGGTAGGGAGCCAGAGCGAGCGAGAGAGATAAGGAGAGAGGGAGGTAGAGAAAGATAGAGAGAGGGATAGAGAAAGAGGGAGATAGAGAGAAGGTAATAGAGAGATACAGAGAAGAGACAAAGGGGGATCGAGAGAGAGACAAATAGAGAGATAGAGAGGGAGATAAAGAGATAAATAGAGAGGGCGATAAAGATAGAGATATAAAGAGAGAGAGAGATAAAGAGAGATAGAGATAGAGAGAGAGATAGAGAGAGATAAAGAGGGAGATAGAGAGAGTGAGATTGAGAGACATAAAGAGAGAGATAAAGAGAGAGAGATAAAGATAGAGAGATAGAGATCGGGAGATAGAGAGAGATAGAGAGAGTTATAAAGGGTGAGATATAGAGAGAGATAGAGAGCGGGAGATAGAGAGAGAGATTGATGGAGAGAGTGAGATAGTGAGATAAGTAGCAAGAGATAGAGAGAGAGAGATAAAGAGAGGGAGTGAGAGATAAAGGGAGAGAGATATAGTGAGAGAGACATAGAGAGAGAGATAGAGAGATAAAGGGAGATAGAGAGAGAGTTCGAGGGAGATAGAGATAGGGAGAGATAGAGAGAGGTAAAGTGAGAGAGATAAAGAGAGAGAGAGAGGGGAAGAAATAGGGAGATAAAGAGAGAGAGAGCGATAGAGAGAGAGATACAGAGGGATATGGAGAGATAGAGATAGAGAGACAGAGAGAGATAGAGGGAAAGTGAGATTGAGAGACGTAAAGAGACAGATAGAGAGAGAGATTGAGAGTGAGAGATAGAGATTGAAAGATAAAGAGCGAGAGCGATAGATATAGAGAGACAGAGATAGAGATAGAGATAGTGCGAGAGAGATAGGGCTAGAGAGAGGGATACAGAGTGAGATGAAGCGAGAAGAGAGATAGAGGGAGATAGAGAGAGATAGAGATAAAGAGTGATAGAGAGATAGAGAGAGAGGGTGATAAATAGAGAGATAGAGAGAGTGATAGAGATAGAGAGATAAAGAGAGAGCGATAGAGAGAGATAGAGGGTGATAGAGAGAGATAGAGCGAGAGATGGAGAGAGATAAAGAGAGCGAGGTAGAGAGTGACATAGAGAGAGACAGAGAGAGAGTGATAAAGATAGGGAGATAAAGAGAGAGAGATCAATAGAGAGAGATACAGAGAGATAGAGAGAGATAGATATAGAGAGAGATAGAGCGAGAAGAGAGATTGAGTGAGATAGAGACAGATGGAGAGAGATAGAGAGAGATAAAGAGTGATAAAGAGAGAGATAGAAATAGAGAGATAAAATGAGCGAGCAATAGAAAGAGATAGAGAGAGATAGAGAGCGATAGAGAAAGATAGAGACAGAGAAATAAAGAGAGAGAGAGCGATACAGAGAGAGATAGAGAATGAGATAGAGAGAGATAGAGAGAGAGATAGCGAAAGAGATAGACCGAGAGAGAGAGATAGAGAGAGAGATAAAGCGAGAGAGAGAGAGATGCAGGGAGAGAGCGAGAGATAGGGAGATGGATAGACAGAGATAAAGATAGAGAGATAGAGAGAGAAGTAGAGATAGAGGGATAAAGAGAGAGAGAGAGCGATAGAGAGGGAGTTAGAGAGAGATAGAGAGACATAGAGAGAAAAAGAGAGAGACAGAGAATTAGAGAGAGAGTGCGAGAGAGAGATAGAGAGAGGAGCATAGGGAGAGGGAGATAGAGAGAGGGAGGTAGAGAGAGAGTGAGATAGAGAGATAAAGAGAGAGATCGAGAGAGATATAGAGAGAGATAGAAAGAGAGATAGAGACAGAGTAGAAAGAGATAGAGAAAGAAATAGAGAGAGAGATAGAGAGAGAGATGGAGACAGTGAGATAGTGAGATAGAGAGAGATAGGGAGAGCGATAGAGAGAGAGAGAGAGAGAAATGGAGAGATAGAGAGAGTTTGAGCGAGGGAGAGTGAGGTAGAGAGAGACAGAGCGAGCGAGAGAGATAAAGAGAGAGGGAAGTAGAGAGAGATAGAGAGAGGGATAGAGAGAGAGGGAGATAGAGAGAAGGTAATAGAGAGATAGAGAGAAGAGATAAAGGGGGATCATGAGAGAGAGATCTAGAGAGATAGAGAGGTAGATAAAGAGAGAGATAGAGATAGAGATAGGAGACAAAGAGAGAGAGAGCGATAGAGAGAGAGATACAGAGAGATAGAGAGATGGAGAGAGATAAAAAGAAAGATAGAGAATGAGATTGAGAGACAGAAAGAGAGAGAGTTAGAGAGCGAGAGATAGAGAGAGATATAGAGAGAGAGATGGATGGAGAAAGTGAGATAGTGAGATAGAGAGAGATGTAGCGAGAGATAGAGAGAGATATAGAGAGGGAGTGAGAAATAAAGGGAGAGAGATAAAGAGAGAGAGATATTTTGAAAGAGACATGGAGAGAGAGATAGAGCGAGAGAGAGATGGGGGAGCGAGATAGAGCGAGAGAGAGAGAGTTAGAGGGAGATAGAGATATAGATAGATAGAGATAGAGAGAGGTAAAGAGAGAGAGATAAAGAGAAAGAGATAGAGTGATAGAGATAGGGAGATAAAGAGAGAGAGCGAGAGAGAGGGATACAGAGGGATATGGAGAGAGATAGAGAGAGATAGAGAGAAAGTGAGATTGAGAGACATAAAGAGAGAGAGATAGAGAGAGAGATTGAGAGGGAGAGATAGAGATAGAAAGATAAAGAGAGAGCCAGCGATAGAGATAGAGAGACAGAGAGATAGATAGAGAGATAGTGCGAGAGAGAGAGATAGAGCGAGAGAGAGGGATAGAGAGAGATGGAGCGAGAAGAGAGATAGAGGGAGATAGATAGAGATAGAGAGAGATAGAGATAGACAGTGATAGAGAGATAGAGATACAAAGAGAGAGTGATAAATAGAGAGATAGAGATTGAGAGATAAAGAGAGAGCGATAGAGAGATATAGAGGGAGATAGACAGAGATAGAGAGAGATGGAGAGAGAGCAAGATTGGGAGAGGTAAAGAGAGCGAGGTAGAGAGAGATAGAGAGAGAGAGATAGGGAGAGGGAGTGAGAGATAAAGGGAGAGAGATAAAGCAGGAGAGATATAGTGATAGAGACATCGAGAGAGATAGAGAGAGGTATAGAGATAGAGAGAGACAGAGAGAGTGATAGAGATAGGGAGATAAAGAGAGAGAGAGAGCAATAGAGAGAGATACAGAGCGATAGAGAGAGATAGAGAGAGAGAGAAAGTGAGATTGAGAGAAATACTGAGAGAGAGAGATAGAGAAGGAGGGATAGAGATCGAGAGAGAGAGAGCAATACAGAGAGAGATAGAGAGAGAGATAAAGAGTGTGAGACAGCGATAGAGAGAGAGAGATACAGAGGGATAGAGAGAGAGAAAGAGCGAGAGAGGGATAGAGAGAGATAGAACGAGAAGAGAGATTGAGGGAGATAGAGACAGACGGAGAGAGATAGAAAGAGATAGAGATAGAGAGATAAGACAGTGATAATGAGAAAGATAGAGATAGAGAAATAGAGAGAGATAGAACGCGAGAGAGATAGAGAGAGGAGGATAGGGAGAGGGAGATAGAGAGACGGAGGTAGAGAGAAGAGATAAAGAGAGGGAGGGAGAGATAGAGAAAATGTGAGATGGAGTGAGAGATAAAGAGAGAGCTTGAGAGAGATAAAGAGAGAGAGATAGAAAGAGAGAGATAGAGACAGAGGTAGAATGAAATAGAGAGAGAAATAGAGAGAGAGACAGAGAGATAGAGAGAGAGAGATGGAGAGAGTGAGATAGTGATATAGAGAGAGATAGGGAGAGAGATAGAGAGAGATTTTGAACGAGGGAGAGTGAGGTAGAGAGACAGAGCGAGCGAGAGAGAGAAAGAGAGAGGGAGTTAGAGAGAGACATAGAGAGGGATAGAGAGAGAGGGAGATAGAGAGAGGGTGGTAGAGAGATAAAGAGAAGAGATAAAGAGATAGAGAGAAGAGATAAAGGGAGATCGAGAGAGATATAGAGAGAGATAGATAGAGAGAGAGAGAAAGATAGCGCGACAAGAGAGATAGAGGGAGATAGAGAGAGATAAAGAGAGAGTGATAAAGAGAGAGATAGAGAGAGAGTTAGAGAGATAAAGAGAGAGAGCGAAAGAGAGATAAAGAGACAGAGCAATAGAGAAAGAGATAGAGAGTGAGATAGAGAGAGATAGAGAGAGCTAGATAGAGTGATAGAGATAGAGAAAGATAGAGATAGAGAGAGATAGAGATAGAGGGAGCTAGATATAGAGATAGAGAGAAATAGAGATAGAGAGGTATAGAGAGAGATAGAGATAGAGAGAGATAGAAAGAGAGCGATAGAGAGAGATAGATAATGTGTGCAGATAGAGAGAGAGTTAGCGAGAGATAGAGAGAGTGAGAGATAGAGAGAGATATAGAGAGTGAAATAGAGAGAGTGAGTTAGAGAGAGATAGAGATAGAGAGATATAGATAGAGAGATAAAGAGAGAGAGTGATAGAGAGAGAGGTCGAGAGAGATAGAAAGAGATAGAGAGAGACATAGAGAGACATAGAAAGAGATAGAGAGAGATAGAATGAGAAGTAGAGATAGACAGAGAGAGCGAAATAGAGAGTGAGTCAGAGATAAAGAAATACAGAGACAGAGAAATAGAGAGAGAGAGATAGAGCGCGAGAGAGATAGAGAGAGGAGGATAGGGAGAGGTAGATAGAGAGAGGGAGGTACAGAGAAAAGTTAAAGAGAGAGGGAGAGATAGAGAGAGAGTGAGATAGAGAGAGATAAAGAGAGAGAGCTCGAGAGAGATGAAGTGAGTGAGATAGAAAGATTGAGATAGAGACAGAGGTAAAAAGAAATAGAGAGAGAAATAGGGAGAGAGACAGAGAGATAGAGAGATGGAGAGAGTGAGATAGTGATATAGAGAGAGATAGGGAGACAGATGGAGAGAGATGGAGAGAGATGGAGAGAGATGGAGAGAGATGGAGAGAGAGAGATAGAGAGATTTTGAGCGAGGCAGATTGAGTTAGAGAGACAGAGTGAGCGAGAAAAAGAGAGAGGCAGTTAGAGAGAGACAGAGAGGGTGATAGAGAGAGGGTGATAGAGAGAGGGTGATGGAGAGATAGAGAGAAGAGATAAAGAGAAATAGAAAGAAGAGATAAAGGGAAATCGAGAGAGAGATCGAGAGAGAGAGATAGAGAGAGAGATAGAGAGAGAGAGAGAGAGAGATAGAGAGAAAGATAGAGGGAGATAGAGAGTGATAAAGAGAGAGATAGAGAGAGTGAGGTAGAGAGAAATAGAGAGAAGGACAAAGAGGGAGAGAATGAGAGGGGGATACAGAGATAGAGAGAACGAGAGAGATAGAGAGACAGAGAGGTAGAGAGACAGTGCGAGAGAGAGAGTGATAGACCGAGAGAGAGATAGAGAGAGAGATCGAGCGAGAAGAGAGATAGACGGAGATAGAGAGAGATAGAGAGAGATAGAGAGTGAGATAGAGAGAGAGAGAGAGAAAGATAGCGCGAGAAGTGAGATAGAGGGAGATAGAGAGAGATAAAGAGAGAGTGATAAAGAGAGAGATAGAGAGAGAGTTAGACAAATAAAGAGAGAGAGTGAACGAGAGATAAAGAGACAGAGCAATAGAGAGATAGATAGAGAGTGAGATAGAGAGAGTTAGAGAGAGCTAGATACAGAGATAGAGATAGAGAGAGATGGAGAGAGATAGAGAGATAGAGAGATAGAGAGAGATAGAGATATAGAGAGAGATAGAAAGAGAGCGATAGAGAGAGATAGTGTGAGCAGATAGAGAGAGAGAGTTAGCGAGAGATAGAGAGAGTGAGAGATAGAGAGATATTGAGAGTGAGATAGAGAGAGGGAGTTAGAGAGAGATAAAGATAGAGAGATAGAGATAGAGAGATAAGGAGAGAGCGAATTAGAGAGAGGTAGAGAGAGACAGAAAGAGATAGAGAGATAGATAGAATGAGAAGTAGAGAGAGACAGAGAGAGAGACAGAGATAATGAGTCAGAGATAAAGAGAGAGATGGAGAAATAGAGAGAGAGAGAGCCCGAGAGAGATAGAGAGAGGAGGATAGGAAGAGAGAGAGAGAGAGATAGAGAGAGTGAGATAGAGAGAGATAAAGAGAGAGAGCTCGAGAGAGTGAGATAGAAAGAGAGAGATAGAGAGAGAAATAGAGAGAGAGAGAGAGAGAGAGATGGAGAGAGTGAGGTAGAAAGAAATAGAGAGAGGGATATAGAGGGAGAGAATGAGAGGGATATGCAGAGATAGAGAGAACGATAGAGATAGAGAGAAAGAGAGATAGAGAGAGACAGTGCGAGAGAGAGTGATAGAGCGAGAGAGAGATATAGAGAGAGATCGAGCGAGAAGAGAGATAGAGGGAAATAGAGAGGAATAGAGAGTGATAGAGAGAGAGACAACGACAGATTGATAAAGAGAGAGATAGAGATAGATAAAGAGAAAGAGAAAGAGAGAGATAGAGAGAGATAAAAAGAGATGGAGAGAAAGAGTCAGAGAGATAAAGAGAGAGAGATTGAGAGAGAGTGATTTAGAGCGAGAGATAGAGAGAGATGATAGCGAAAGAGATAGAGCGAGAGAGAGAGGTGGAGAGAGAGATAAAGTGAGAGAGATATAGGGAGAGTGCGAGAGATAGAGAGATAGATAGGGAGAGATAGAGACAGGGAGATATATATATATATATATATAGAGAGAGATAAAGATAGAGAGATAGAGAGATAGATTGAGAGAGATAGAGAGATAAAGAGAAACATAGAGAGAGATAGAAAGAGATAGAGAGATAGATAGAGAAATAGAGAGAGGGACAGATAGAGTGAAAGAGAGAGTGAGTCAGAGATAATGGGAGAGAGATAAAGGGAAAGAGATAAGGAGAGAGAAATAGAGATAGAGAAACAGAGAGAGAAAGATAGAGCGCGAGAGAGAGATAGAGAGAGGAGGATAGGGAGACGGAGATAGAGAGAGACGAGGTAGAGAGAAGAGATAAATAGAGAAGGAGAGATAGAGAGCGAGATAGAGAGATAAAGAAAGAGAGATCGAGGGAGATAAAGAGAGATAGATAGAAAGAGAGCGATAGAGATAGAGAGAGACAGAGAGAGATGGAGAGAGAGAGATGGAGAGAGTGGGATAGTGAGATAGAGAGAGATGGAGAGAGATAGAGAGGGAGAGAGAGATAGAGAGAGAAATAGGGTGAGAGATAGAAAGATGAAGAGAGAGATAGAAAGAGAGTTTGGGCGAGGGAGAGTGAGGTAGAGAGACAGAGCGAGCGAGATAGATAAAGAGAGAGGGAGGTAGAGAGAGGGTGATAGAGAGATAGAGGGAAGAGATAACGGTGGATCGAGAGAGTGATAGAGAGATAGAGAGAGATAATGACAGAGTTAGAGACAGTGATAGAGTTAGAGAGATAAAGAGAGAGAGATACAGAGAGATCGAGAGAGATAGAGAGATAGATAAGAGAGAGTGCGACTGAGAGACATAAAGAGAAAGAAATAAAGAGAGAGCGAGAGATAGAGAGAGAGATAGAGAGAGAGATAAAGAGTGAGATAGAGAGATAGAGAGAGATAGAGAGAGCGGGAGATAGAGATGGAGATAGAGAGATTGATGGAGAAAGTGAGATAGTGAGATAGAGAGAGGTAGAGAGAACTAGAGAGAGAGATAAAGAGAGGGAGTGAGAGATAAAGGGAGAAAGATAAAGAGAGAGATATAGTGAGAAAAACATAGTGAGAAATAGAGCGAGAGAAAGAGAGTTAGAGGAAGATAGAAAGAGATAGTGAGAGGAAGTGATGTAGAGAGAAATAGAGAGAGAGAAAGAGAGATATATATATATATATAAAGCGGAGAGATAGAGAGTGTGATAGAGATAGGGAGATAAAGAGAGAGAGAGCAATAGAGAGAGAGATACAAAGGGATAGGGAGAGATAGAGAGCGATAGAGAGAGAGAGAGAGAGAGAGAGAAAGTGAGCTTGTGAGACATAAAGAGAGAGATTGAGAGAGAGATTGAGAGGGAGAGGTAGAGATAGAAAGATAAAGAGAGAGAGAGCGATAGAGATAGAGAGACAGAGAGATGGCGAGAAAGATAGTGCGAGAGAGAGAGATAGGGCGAGAGAGAGAGGGATAGAGAGAGATGGAGCGAGAAGAGAGATAGTGGGAGATAGAGATAGAGAGTGATAGAGAGATAGAGAGACAAAGAGAGAGTGATAAAGAGAGAGATAGAGAGAGAGATATAGTGAGATAGAGTTAGAGAGATAAAGATAGAGAGAGCGATAGAGAGAGATAGAGAGATAGAGAGAGATTGAGATTGAGAGAGATATAGGGAGAGAGTTTGCATGAGATAGAGAGAGACATAGAGAGATAGATAGAGAGATAGATAGATATGTAGAGAGAGAGGTAGAAAGAGAGCTATAGAGAGAAGGAGCCAGAGATAAAGAATGAGAGAGATAAAGAGAGAGATAGAGATAGAGAAATAGAGATGGAGAGATTGAGTGAGAGAGAGAGATGGAGAGGAGAGATAGAGAGAGGGAGAGATAGAGAGAGTGAGATAGTGAGAGATAAAGAGAGAGATCAAGAGAGAGAGAGACTGAGACAGAGGTAAAAAGAGATAGAGAGAGAAATAGAGAGTGCGATAGAGAGAGGGGGTGAGATAGAGAGAGAGATCCATGGAGAGAGTGATATAGTGAGATAGAGAGATATAGAGGGAGAGATAGGGAGAGGGATATACAGAGAGATAGCGATAGAGACAGAGAGAGAGACAGAGAGAGATAGAGATAGAGAGAGAGGGAGAGAGAGATCGTGAGAGAAGTTTGGCGAGAGAGAGATGTAGACACACAGAGCGAGCGAGAGAGATTAAGAGAGCGAGGTAGAGAGAGATAGAGAGAGGTAGAGAGAGATAGTAAGTGGGATGGAGAGAGACAGAGATAGAGAGAGAGTGATGGGGAGACAGATAGAGATAGAGAGATAGAGAGAAGAGATAAAGAGAGATAGAGAGAGTGAGATTGACAGAGATAGAGAGAGAGGGAGATAGAGAGAGAGATTGATGGACAGAGTGTGATAGTGAGATAGAAAGAGAGATAGTGAGAGAGATAGAGAGAGGAAGTGAGAGATAAAAGGAGCAAGATAAAATGAGAGCTATAGTGAGAGAGACATAGAGAAAGATAGAGCGAGAGAGAGAGAGAGACAGAGGGAGAGAGGTAGAGCAAGAGAGAGATAGAGGGAGATAGAGAGAGGTAGAAAGAGGTAGAGAGATAGAGAGAGATAGAGAGAGGAGAGAGAGTGATAGAGATAAAGAGATAATGAGAAAGAGACCGATAGAGAGAGATGCATAGAGATAGAGAGAGATAAAGATAGAGAGATAGAGATAGAGGGATAAAGAGAGAGAGAGCGATAGAGAGACATAGAGAGAGAGAGAATTAGAGAGAGAGTCAGAGAAAGCGAAAGAGAGAGTGAGTCAGAGATAAAGAGAGAGAGAGATAAAGGGAGAGAGAGAGATAAAGAGAGGAGGATAGGGAGAAGGAGATAGAGAGAGATGGTAGAGAGAAGAGATAGAGTGAGATAGAGAGATAAAGAGAGAGAGATCGAGAGAAATAAAGAGAGAGAGATAGAAAGAGAGAGATAGAGACAGAGGTAGAAAGAGATAGAGAAAGAAATAGAGAGAGAGAGAAAGATAGAGAGAGATGGAGAGAGTGAGATAATGAGATAGAGAGAGATAGGGAGAGCGATAGAGAGAGATGGAGAGAGAGATAGAGAGAGTTTGAGCGAGGGAGAGTGAGGTAGAGAGCCAGAGCGAGCGAGAGAGGTAAAGAGAGAGAGAGAGCGATAGAGAGAGATATACAGAGAGATAGAGAAATGGAGAAAGAGAAAAAGAGAAAGATAGAGAGTGAGATGGAGAGACAGAAAGAGAGAGAGATAGAGAGTGAGAGATAGAGAGAGAGATTGATGGAGAGTGTGAGATAGGGAGATAGAGAGAGATGTAGCGAGAGATAGAGAGAGAGATAAAGGGAGGGAGTGAGAAAAAGAGAGAGAGAGATAAAGTGAGAGAGAGATTTTGAGAGCGAAATGGAGAGGGATAGGGCGAGAGAGAGATGGAGGGGGAGAGATAGAGCGAGAGAGAGAGTTAGAGGGAGATAGAGATAGAGATAGAGAGAGGTAAAGAGAGAGATAAAGAGTGAGAGAGATAGAGTGATAGAGATAGGGAGATAAAGACAGCGAGCGAGAGAGAGAGATACAGAGGGATATGGAGAGAGATAGAGAGAGATATAGAGAGAAAGTGAGTTTGAAGAAATAAAGAGAGGAAGGTAGAGAGAGAGATTGAGAGGGAGAGATAGAGATAGAAAGATAAAGAGAGAGAGAGCGATAGAGATAGAGAGTCAGAGAGATAGAGAGAGAGAGATAGTGCGAGAGAGAGAGCAAGAGAGAGGGATAGAGAGAGAGAGATGGAGCGAGAAGAGAGATAGAGGGAGATAGATAGAGATAGAGAGATAGAGATAGAGCGTGATAGAGAGATAGAGAGACAAACAGAGAGTGATAAATAGAGAGATAGAGATTGAGAGATAAAGAGAGAGCGATAGAGAGATATAGAGGGAGATAGAGAGAGAGATGGAGAGAGATGGAGAGAGATGGAGAGAGATGGAGAGAGCAAGATTGGGAGAGATAAAGAGAGCGAGGTAGAGAGAGAGATAGAGAGATAGGGAGAGGGAGTGAGAGATAAAAGGAGAGAGATAAAGAGGGAGAGATATAGTGATAGAGACATAGAGAGAGATAGAGACAGGTAGAGAGATAGTGAGAGAGAGCAATAGAGAGAGAGATACAGAGAAATAGAGAGAGATAGAGAGAGAGAGATAGAGAGAAAGTGAGATTGAGAGAAATACTGCGAAAGAGATTGAGAGATATAGAGAGGGAGAGGTAGAGATAGAGAGATAGAGAGAGAGAGCGCGATACAGAGAGAGATAGATAGAGAGATAAAGAGTGTGAGAGAGCGATAGAGAGAGAGAGACAGAGAGATAGAGAGGGATAGAGAGATAGAGAGCGAGGAGAGCGAGAGAGAGATAGAGAGACAGAGCGAGAAGAGAGATTGAGGGAGATAGAGAGACGGAGAGAGATAGAAAGAGATAGAGATAGAGAGATAAGACAGTGATAATGAGAAAGGTAGAGATAGAGAAATAGAGAGAGAGATAGAGCGCGAGAGAGATAGAGAGAGGAGGATAGGGAGAGGGAGAAAGAGAGACGGAGGTAGAGAGAAGAGATAAAGAGAGAGGGACAGATAGAGAGAGAGTGAGATGGAGAGAGAGATAAAGAGAGAGCTCGAGAGAAATAAAGAGAGAGATAGAAAGAGAGAGATAGAGACAGAGGTAGAAAGAAATGGAGAGAGAAATAGAGAGAGATGGAGAGAGTGAGATGGAGAGAGTTAGGGAGAGAGATAGAGAGAGATAGAGATATATATATATAGAGAGAGAGAGATATAGAGAGAGCGATAGAGAGAGAGAGATAGAGAGAGATTTTGAACACGGGAGAGTGAGGTAGAGAGACAGAGCGAGCTAGAGAGATAAAGAGAGAGGGAGTTAGAGAGAGACATAGAGAGGGATAGAGAGAGAGAGAGAGATAGAGAGAGGGTGATAGAGAGACGTTGATAGAGAGATAGAAAGAAGAGATAAAGAGAGATAGAGAGAAGAGATAAAGGGAGATCGAGAGAGAGAAAGAGAGAGATGGAGAGAGAGATAGAGAGAGAGATAGAGAGAGCGCGAGATAGAGAGAAAGATAGCGCGAGAAGAGAGATAGAGGGAGATAGAGAGAGATAGAGAGAGATAAAGAGACAGTGATAAAGAGAGAGATAGAGAGAGAGAGTTAGAGAGATAAAGAGAGAGAGAGTGAAAGAGAGATAAAGAGACAGAGCAATAGAGAGAGATAGAAAATGAGATAGAGAGAGTTAGAGAGAGCTAGATATAGAGATACAGAGAGATAGAGATAGAGAGAGAGATAGAAAGAGAGCGATAGAGAGAGATAGATAGTGTGAGCAGATAGAGAGATAGAGTTAGCGAGAAATAAAGGGAGTGAGAGATAGAGAGATATTGAGAATGAGATAGAGAAACGGAGTTAGAGAGAGATAGAGAGAGATAGAGAGGGTTAAAGATAGAGATAGAGATAGAGAGATATAGATAGAGAGATAAAGAGAGAGCGATAGAGAGAGAGGTAGAGAGAGATAGAATGAGATAGAGAGAGACATAGAGAGAGATAGAAAGAGATAGAGAGAGAGATAGAATGAGAAACAGAGAGAGTGAGTCAGAGATAAAGAGAGAGATAGAGAAATAGAGAGAGAGAGACAGAGCGCGTGAGAGAGATAGAGAGAGGAGCATAGGGAGATAGATAGATAGAGAGAGTGAGATAGAGAGATATAAAGAGAGAGTGCTCGAGAGAGATGAAGTGAGTGAGATAGAAAGAGAGAGATAGAGACAGAGATAGAAAGAGATATATATATATATATATATAGAGAGAGAGAGAGAGACAGAGAGAGACAGAGAGAGATGGAGAGAGTGAGGGAGAAAGAAATAGAGAGAGGGATATACAGGGAGAGAATTAGAGGGAGATACGGAGACAGAGAGAAAGATAGAGATAGATAAAAGGAGAGTGAAAGAGAGAGATAGAGAGAGATAGAAAGAGATGGAGAGAAAGAGTCAGAGAAATTAAGAGAGAGAGAGATTGAGAGAGTGAGATAGAGAGAGATAGAGAGAGATAGCGAAAGAGATAGAGCGAGAGAGAGAGAGATGGAGAGAGATAAAGTGAGAGAGAGATAGGGAGAGTGCAAGAAATAGAGAGATAACTAGGGAGAGATAGAGACAGGGAGAAATAGAGAGATAGAGAGAGATATATATGGAGAGAGATAAAGATAGAGAGATAGATTGAGAGAGATAGAGAGATAAAGAGAAACATAGAGAGTGATAGAAAGAGATAGAGAGATAGATAGAGAAATAGAGAGAGGGACAGAGAGAGGGAAAGTGAGAGTGAGTCAGAGATAAAGGGAGAGAGATAAAGAACGAGAGATAGAGATAGAGAAATAGAGAGAGAGAGATAGAGCACGAGAGAGATAGAGAGAGGAGGATAGGGAGAAGGAGATAGAGAGAGACGTAGTTAGAGAGAAGAGATAAATAGAGAAGGAGAGATAGAGAGACAGTGAGATAGAGACATAAAGAGAGAAAGATCGTGAGAGATAAAGAGAGATAGATAGAAAGATAGCGATAGAGATACAGAGAGACAGAGAGAGATAGAGAGAGAGAGATGGAGAGAGTGAGATAGTGAGACACAGAGAGATAGAGAGAGATAGAGAGGGAGAGAGAGATGGAGAGAGAGATTGGGAGAGAGAGATAGAGAGATGGAGAGAGAGATAGAAAGAGAGTTTGGGTGAGGGGGAGTGAGGTAGAGAGACAGAGCGAGCGAGATAGATAAAGAGAGAGGGAGGTAGAGAGAGACATCGAGAGGGATAGAGAGAGAGGGAGATAGAGAGAGTGTGATAGAGAGATAGAGGGAGGAGATAAAGAGAGATAGAGAGAAGAGATAACGGTGGATCGAGAGAGTGATAGAGAGAGAGATAATGACAGAGATAGAGAAAGTGGTAGAGTTAGAGAGAGATACAGAGAGATAAAGAGAGATAGAGAGATAGATAAGAGAGAGTGTGATTGAGAGACATAAAGAGCAAGAGATAAAGAGAGAGAGAGCGAGAGATAGAGAGAGAGATAAAGAGTGAGATAGCGAGAGATAGAGAGAGATAGAGACAGCGGGAGATAGAGGAGGAGATAGAGAGAGAGATTGATGGAGAGAGTGAGAGAGTGCGATAGAGAATGGTAGAGAGAGATAGAGAGATATAGAGAGGGAGTGAGAGATAAAGGGAGAAAGATAAAGAGAGAGATATATAGTAAGAAAAACATAGAGAGAGATAGAGCGAGAAAGAGATAGAGCGAGAGAGAGAGTTAGAGGGCGATAGAGAGATAGTGAGAGGTAGAGAGGTAGAGAGAGATAGAGAGAGATAAAGAGAGAGAGATTTAAAGCGAGAGAGATAGAGAGTGTGATAGAGATAGGGAGATAAAGAGAGAGAGAGCAATAGAGAGAGAGATACAGAGGGATAGGGAGAGATAGAGAGAGATAGAGCGAGATAGAGAGAAAGTGAGCTTGTAATACATAAAGAGAGAGATTGAGAGAGAGAGATTGAGAGGGAGAGGTAGAGATAGAAACATAAAGAGAGAGAGAGAGCGATAGAGAGCGACAGAGAGCGATAGAGAGAGATAGAGAGAGATAGAGAGAGATAAAGAGTGAGAGAGAGTTTGTGAGAGATAGAGAGAGACATAGAGAGAGATAGAGAGAGATTAATAGAGAGATAGATAGACAGGTAGAGAGAGAGAGATAGAAAGAGAGCGATAGAGAGAGGGAGTCAGAGATAAAGAGTCAGAGATAGAGATAGAGAAATAGAGATGGAGAGATTGAGTGAGAGAGAGAGAGATAGAGAGAAGATATAGAGAGAGGGAGAGATAGAGAGAGAGACTGAGACAGAGGTAGAAAGAGATAGAGAGAGAAATAGAGAGTGCGATAGAGAGAGGGAGTGAGATACTGAGAGAGATTCATGGAGAGAGTGATGTGGTGAGATAGAGAGAGATAGAGGGAGAGGTAGGGAGAGAGATATACAGAGAGATAGAGATAGAGACATAGAGAGAGACAGAGAGAGATAGAGATAGACATAGAGAGAGAGAGGGAGAGAGAGATCGAGACAGATAGATTTTGGAGAGAGAGAGGTAGAGATACAGAGCGAGCGAGAGAGATAAAGAGAGTGAGGTAGAGAGAGATAGAGGGAGGTGGAGAGAGATAGAGAGAGGGATAGAGAGAGAGAGCGAGACAGAGAGAGAGAGAGATAGAGAGATAGATAGATAGGTAGAGAGAGAGAGATTGAGAGAGAGCGAAAGAGAGAGGGAGTGAGAGATATAGACTGAAAGTGATAAAGAGAGAGAGATAGAGATAGAGAAGTAGAGAGAGAGAGATTGAGAGAGAGAGATAGAGAGAGGAGGATAGAGAGAGGGAGATAGAGAGAGAGGGAGATAGAGAGAAAAGATAGAGAGGGAGAGATAGAGAGAGAGTGAGATCGAGAGAGATAGAGAGAGAGATAGAAAGAGAGAGATAGAGACAGAGGTAGAAAGAGATAGAGAGAGAAATAGGCAGAGCGATAGAGAGAGGGAGTGAGATAGAGAGAGAGAGTGATTCATGGAGAGAATGAGATAGTGAGATAGAGAGAGATAAGGAGAGAAATATAGAGAGACAGAGGGAGAGAGAGATAGAGAGAGAGAGACAGAGAGAGATAGAAATAGATAGAGAGAGATGGAGAGAGAGGTAGAGAGAGAGAGTTTGGCGAGAGAGAGACGTAGAGAGACAGAGCGAGCGAGAGAGAGAAAGAGAGAGGGAGGTAGAGAGATATAGCGAGAGGTATAGAGAGATAGAAAGTGGGATAGAGAGAGACAGAGATAAAGTGACAGAGAGAGAGATAGAGAAAGAGAGAGAGAAGAGATAAAGAGAGATAAAGAGTGAGTGAGATTGAGAGAGATAGAGAGAGAGGTAGAAAGGGATAGAGAGAAATAGTGAGAGAGAGATAGAGAGAGGGACTGAGAGAGAAAGGGAGCAAGATGAAGAGAGACAGCTATAGTGAGAGAGACATAGAGAGAGAGAGGTAGAGGGAGAGAGATAGAGCGAGCGAGAGAGTGAGGGAGATAGAGAGATAGAGAGAGAGATATACAGAGAGAAAGAGAGAGATAAAGAGAGAGAGAGTGATAGAGATAGAGAGATAAAGAGAGACACCGATAGAGAGAGAGATGCATAGAGATAAAGAGAGATTGATAGAGAGATAGATAGACAGGTAGAGAGAGAGAGATAGAAAGAGAGCGATAGAGTGAGGGAGTCAGAGATAAAGAGTCAGGGATAGAGATAGAGAAATAGAGATGGAGAGATTGAGTGAGAGAGAGATATAGAGAGAAGATATAGAGAGAGGGAGAAATAGAGAGAGAGACTGAGACAGAGGTTGAAAGAGATAGAGAGAGAAATAGAGAGTGCGATAGAGAGGGAGTGAGATACTGAGAGAGATTCATGGAGAGAGTGATGTGGTGAGATAGAGAGAGATAGAGGGAGAGGTAGGGAGAGAGATATACAGAGAGATAGAGATAGAGACATAGAGAGAGACAGAGAGAGATAGAGATAGAGAGAGGGGGAGAGAGATCGAGAGAGATTTTGGTGAGAGAGAGGTAGAGATACAGAGCGAGC
This sequence comes from Chiloscyllium plagiosum, assembly GCF_037043375.1. Taxonomy (NCBI): domain Eukaryota; kingdom Metazoa; phylum Chordata; class Chondrichthyes; order Orectolobiformes; family Hemiscylliidae; genus Chiloscyllium; species Chiloscyllium plagiosum. Next base: position 17,889,829 of record NW_028270190.1, read on the forward strand.
GAGAGAGATAAAGAGAGTGAGGTTGAGGGAGATAGAGGGAGGTAGAGAGATAGTAAGTTGGATAGAGAGACAGATAGAGAGAGAGTGATAGAGAAACAGATAGAGAGAGAGATATATAGAGAGAAGAGATACAGAGAGATAGAGAGACAGTGAGATTGACATAGATAGAGAGAGGGAGATAGAGAGAGAGATTGATGGAGAAAGTGAGCTAGTGAGATAGAAAGAGAGATAGAGAGAGACAGTGAGAGAGATAGATAGGGAGTGAGAGATTAAAGGAGCAAGATAAAGAGAGAGAGCTATACTGAGAGAGACATAGACAGAGATAGAGCGAGAGAGAGAGAGAGAGAGAGGTAGAACAAGAGAGAGATAGAGGGAGATAGAGAGAGGTAGAAAGAGGTAGAGAGATAGAGAGTGATAGAGAGAGTGTTAGAGATAGAGATATAATGAGAAAGAGACCGATAGAGAGAGATGCATAGAGATAGAGAGAGATAGAGAGAGAGTGAGATTGAGAGACATAAAGAGAGAGAGATTAAGAGAGAGATAGAGAGGGGGAAATAGAGATAGAGAGATAAAGAGAGAGCGATAGAGAGAGAGATAGAGAGTGATAGAGAATACAGAGGGAGATAGAGAGATGGCGACAGAGAGTGAGATTGAGAGATATAAAGAGAGAGATATAAAGAGAGAAATATAGAGACAGATATAGAGAGAGAGTTGGCATGAGATAGAGAGAGACATTGAGAGAGAGAGATAGAGAGATAGATGGTGAGATAGAGAGAGATAGAGAGAGAGTGATAGGGAGAGGGAGTGAAAGATAAAGAGTGAGAGAGATAAAGAGAGAGAGAGAGAGCGATAACGAGAGAGAGATAGAAAGAGAGAGATAGAGACAGTGGTAGAAAGATTTAGAGAGAGAAATAGAGAGAGAGATAGCGAGAGATAGAGAGAGAGATAGAGGGAAAGAGATTGATGGAGAGAGTGAGACAGTGAGTTAGAGAGAGATGGAGAGAGATAGGAAGAGAGATACAGAGAGAGATAGAGGGAGAGAGAGGGAGAGAGATATATAGAGAGATATAAAGAGATAGAGAGATAGAGACAGAGATAGAGAGAGAGAGAGAGAGCGATAGAGACGCACAGAGATAGAGAGAGATTGGGAGAGAGATCGAGAGAGTGAGAGATTGAGAGCGATAGAGAGAGAGATAAAGAGTGAGATAGAGAGCGGGAATGAGAGATAAAGAGAGAGAGATAGAGGTAGAGAGGTTGAGAGAGAGATAGAGCGAGAGAGAGCGAGGTAGAGCGAGAGAGATAAACGAGAGAGAGATAGAGAGAAAGATGGAGAGAGTCATAGTTTGAGAGAGTGATAGAGAGATAGAGAAAGTTAGAGATAGATAGAGATAGAGAGAGGGATAGAGATAATGATAGAGATAGAGATAGAGGTAGCGATAGATATATCGAGAGATAGAGAGAGATAGAGAGGGAGAGATAAAAAGAGAGTGATAGAGAGAGTGAGCGAGTGAGAGATAGAGAGAGTGCGAGATAGAGAGAGATAGTGAGAGAGGTAGAGAGAGAGAGTGATAAAGTGATGGAGATATATATATATATATATATATAGATAGATAGATAGAGTTAGAGAGAGGCAGAGATAGAGTTAGAGAGAGCGATAGAGAGAGATAGATAGTGTGAGAGATAGAGAGAGAGTGAGCGATAGCGAGATGGATAGATCGAGAGAGATAGATTGAGAGAGGGAAAAAAGAAAGAGATAAAAATGAGATATAAAGAGAAAGAGAGAGATTAGAGAGAGTGAGATAGAGAGATAAAGAAAGAGAGAGAGAGAAAGATAACGAGAGCGTGCAATAGAGAGAGAGAGAGAAGGGGACATAGCGAGAGATAGATAGAGAGAGATCGAGAGACAGAGATAGAGAGAGAGATAGACCGAGTTAGAGAGAGATAGAGAGAGAGATAGAGATAGAGACAGAGACAGAGAAAGAGAGAGATAGTGAGAAATAGAGAGACATACAGATAGAGAGAGTGATAAGAGAGAGCGATAGAGACAGAGATAGAGAGAAATAGAGAGAGATACAGATAGAAAGAGAAATAGTGAGAGAGATAGAGAAAGAGATAGTGAGAGAGATAGAGAGAGACAGAAAGAGAAATAGAGAGATAGAAAGAGAAAGATAAAGAGAGATAGAAGTAGATAGAGAGAGAGATAGGGATAGAGAGATAAAAAGAGAGCACGAGCGATAGGGAGAGCGATGCAGAGAGAGATGGAGAGAGATAGAGGGAGAGAGTGAGACAGAGATAGAGAGAAAGCGATAGAGAAAGGGAGTGAGAGATAGAGAGAGAGATTGTGGTAGAGCGAGAGAGAGATAAAGGGATAGATAATGAAGGTGTGATGGAGAGAGATAGAAATAAAGAGAGATAAAGAGAGAGAGTGAGATTGCGAGAGATAAAGAGAGGGAGATAAAGAGAGAGATAGAGAGATAGATAGAGAGAGATAGAGAGAATGATAGAGAGAGGGAGTGAGAGATAAAGAGAGAGATAGAGGTAGAGAGATAGACAGAGAGATAGAGCGAGAGAGAGCGTGGTAGAGCGAGAAAGAGATAGAGATGGAGAGATATATATAGAGAGAGATAGAAAGAGATGGAGAGTAGAGACAGAGAGATAAAGAGAGAGAGCGATAGAGAGATAGAGAGATAGAGAGAGACAGAGAGAGATGGAGAGATTGAGACAGAGAGATAAAGAGAGCGCAATCGATAGAGAGAGATATAGAGTGAGATAAAGAGAGATAGAGAGATATATAGAGAGAGATAACGAAAGAGATAGAGCGAGAGGGAGAGAGATGGAGAGAGAGATAAAGCGAGAGAGAGATATAGGGAGAGAGCGAGAGATAGAGATATATAGAGAGAGATAGGGAGAGATAGAGAGATAGACAGAGATAAAATAGAGAGAGATAGAGAGAGAGAGAGATAGAGATAGAGAGATAAAGAGAGATAGAGCGATAGAGAGAAGTTTAGAGGGAGAAAAAGAGAGACATAGAGAGATGGAAAGAGATAGAGAGAGCGATAGATAGAGAAATAGAGAGAGACGGAGAGCGCGAAAGAGAGAATGAGTCAGAGAAAAAGAGAGAGAGATAAAGAGAGATAGAGATAGAGAAATCGAGAGACAGAGCGCAAGAGAGATATAGAGAGACGAGGATAGGGAGAGGGAGAGAAAGAGAGAGGGAGGTAGAGAGACGAGAAAAAGAGAGAGGGAGAGAGTGTGTGATAGTGAGATAGAGAGAAATAGAGAGAGCTAGTGAGGGAGAGAGATGGAGAGAGAGAGAGAGTTAGGGAGAGAGATAGAGAGAGAGTTTGGGCGAGGGAGAGTGAGGTAGAGAGACAGAGCGAGCGAGAGAGATAAAGAGAGAGGGAGGTAGAGAGAGATAGAGAGAGGGATAGAGAGAGAGCGAGACAGAGATAGTTAGATAGAGAGATAGATAGATAGGTAGAGAGAGAGATTGAGAGAGAGCGAAAGAGAGAGGGAGTGAGAGATATAGAGTGAAAGGGATAAAGAGATAAAGAGTGAGTTAAAGATAGGTAGATAGAGATAAGGAGATAGAGAGAGAGATACAGCGAGAGAGAGGGATAGAGAGAGGTTAAAGAGAGATAGAGAGTGTGAGATAGAGATAAATAGAGATAGAGAGAGAGATAGAAAGAGAGCGATAGAGAGAGATAGTTAGCGTGAGAGATAGAGAGAGTGAGGGATAGAGTTAGAGAAAGAGAGAGAGACTGAAATAGATAGAGATGGAGAGACAGAGAGATGGAGAGAGATAAAGAGGAAGAGAGAGAGATAGAGAGAGTTAGAGAGAGATGGAGATAGAGAGAGATAGAGAGAGATGGAGATAGAGAGAGATAGCGATTTAGATAGAGTGAGGTAGAGAGAGAGAGAGTGGGAGAAAGAGAGCGATAGAGAGAGATAGAGATAGATAGTGTGAGAGATAAAGAGGGGGGTAGAGAGAGATAGAGAGATAAAGAGAGATTGATAAAGAGAGATAGAGATAGAGAGATAGAGAGATAAAGAGATAAAGATCGAAACCGATAGAGAGAGATAGAGAGAGAGATGGAGAGAGAGATAGAGAGAGAGAGTGAGATTGCGAGAGATAAAGAGAGAGATAGAGAGGTATATAGAGAGAAAGAGATAAAGAGAGCGATATAGATAGAGAGTGAGATAGACAGAGCAATAGAGAGAGAGATAGGGAGAGATAGAGAGAGCGATAGAGAGAGGGAGTGAGAGATAAAGAGAGAGAGAGATAAAGAGAGAGAGATAGAGATAGAGAGTTAGAGAGAGAGATAGAGCAAGAGAGCGCGAGGTAGAGTGGGAGAGATAAAACGAGACAGAGATAGAGAGAAAGATGGAGAGAGTGATAGAGAGATAGAGAGAGATGGAGTTGGAGATAGATGGAGATAGAGAGAGAGATAGAGGTAGAGATAGATACAGAGAGAGATAGAGATAGAGAGGGGGAGATAGAAAGAGAGTGATAGAGAGAGAGTGAGCGAGTGAAAGATAGAGAGAGTGAGAGATAGAAAGAGGGAAAATAGAGAGAGATAGAGAGAAAATTATAAAGTGAAAGAGAGAGATAGAGAGATATATAGAGAGAGACAGAGTTGGAGAGAGACAGAGAAAGAGATAGAGAGTGATAGAGCGAGAGAGAGCAAGGTAGAGCGAGAGAGAGATAAAATGAGATAGAGATAGAGAGAGAGATAGAGAGAGTGAGAGATAGATAGAGATAGAGATAGAGAGAGATAGAGAGATAGAGATAGATAGATAGAGAGATAGAGATAGAAAGAGAAAGAGAGAGCGAAGGAGAGAGACAGAGAGGGATAGAGATAGTGAGAGATATGATAGAGAGATAGAGAGAGAGAGAGATATAGAGAGAGCGAGAGATAGAGAGAGTGAAAGATAGAGATAGAGAGAGATAGAGAGAGAGATAGAGGGAGACATAGTGAGATATCGATAGAGAGATATCGAGAGACAGAGATAGAGAGAGAGATCGAGCGATTTAGAGAGAGATAGAGATAGAGAGAGATAGAGAAAGAGAGAGAGATAAAGATAGAGAGAGATAGAGAGAAATAGAGAGAGATACAGATAGGGAGTGAGAGATAGAAAGAGAGCGATAGAGAGAGATAGATAGCGTGACAGATAGAGAGAGTTAGAGAGAGAGTGTGATATAGAGTGAGAGAAAGAGAGAGACTGAAATAGATAAGATAGAGAGACAGAGCGATGGAGAGATAAAGAGAATGAGAGAGATAGAGAGAGTGAGAGAGACAGAGATAGAGAGAGAGAGAGTGAGCGATAGCGAGAGGGAGAGATAGAGATAGATAGATAGAGAGAGGTAGAGAGATATATAGAGAGATAAAGAGAAAGAGATAAACAGAGAGAGAATGAGAGAGAGATAGAGATACAGAGATAAAGAGAGAGCGATAAGGAGAGAGAGTTAGAGAGCGATAGGGAGAGAGATAGAAAGCGAGGTAGAGAGAGAGATCGAGACAGAGTGAGACTGAGAGACATAAAGAGAGAGAGAAGGATAAATACAGATAGAGAAATAAAGTGAGAGAGCAATAGAGAGAGTGACAAGGATATATAGAGAGAGATAGAGAGAGAGACAGATCGTGAGAGATAGATATATAGACAGATAGAGATAGAGAAAAAAATAGAGAGATGGAGAGACATTAAGAGGGAGTGATAAAGAGAGAGACAGAGAGATATAGAGTTAGAGAGATAAAGAGAGAGCGCGACAGAGAGATATAAAGAGAGAGACAGAGATAGACAGAGAGATGGAGAGAGCGCGAGATTAAGAGATATAAAGTGAGAGAGATAGGGAGATAGGGAGAGATAGTGGGATAGAAGAGAGAGATAGAGAGAGATAGAAAGAGATAGAGAGAGATAGAGAGAGAGATGGAGAGAGAGTGAGATTGAGAGAGATAAAGAGAGATAGAGAGAGAGAGATAGAGAGAGAGATATAGAGAGAGATAGAGAGATATAGAGAAATACAGCGAGAAGAGAGATAGAGGGAGATAGAGAGAGATAGAGAGAGAGAAATAGAGAGATAGAGAGAGGTAAAGAAAGATTGATAAAGAGAGAGATAGAGAGAGATCGAGATAGAGAGATAAAGAGAGAGAGCGCGATAGAAAGAGATAGACAGAGATAGACAGAAATAGACAGAGAGATGGATAGAGAGCGATTTTGAGAGAGATAAAGAGAGAGAGATAAAGAGAGAGATAGAGAGAGAGATAGAAAGAGATAGAAAGAGAGATAGAGTGATGGAGAGAGAGTGAGATTCAGAGAGATAAAGAGAGATAGAGAGAGATAGTGATAGAGAGGTAGGGAGAGAAAGCGAAAGAGACAGAGAGATAGGGAGAGGGATAGAGAGAGATATAGAGAGTGAAGTAGAGAGAGATAGAGATAGAGAGAGAGCGATAGAGAGAGAGAGTGAGATATAACGAGAGGGAGACATAAAGCGTGAGAGGCATAGATAGAGAGAGAGATAGAGCGAGAGAGAGAGTTGGAGAGCGAGAGCAAGAGAGAGATACAGAGGGAGAGATAGAGAGATATAGAGAGTGGGAGAGAGAGGGAGAGAGAGATAATGAGAGATAGAGAATAGCGATAGAGAGAGGGAGGGAGAGATAAGGAGAGAGCGCGGTAAAGAGATAGAGGGACAGAGAGCGAGGTAGAGAGAGTGAGACAGCGAGATAGAGAGATAGAGTGAGAGATAGAGAGAGTGACAGAGAGAGATAGAGAGACAGATATCGATAGGGAGTCAGAGATAATGGGAGGGAGATAAAGAGAGAGAGATAGAGAGACAGAGAGGGAGATAGATGGAGAGAGACAGATTAAGTGAGAAAGAGAGATAGAGGGAGATAGCGAGAGATAGAGAGAGATAGAGATAGAGATGGAGAGATAGAGAGAGATAGAGATTGACACATAGTGAGATAGAGAGAAAGATAGAGAGTGAGCGTTAGAGAGAGGGTGTGAGAGATAAAGAGAGAGAGCGAGATAAAGAGAGAGAGATGGAGAGAGATAGAGAGATAGAGAGAGCGATAGAGAGAGGGAGTGAGATAGAGAAAGATTGATAGAGAGACAGGTAGTGAGATAGAGAGAGGGAGAAATAGAGAGGGGGAAAGAGACAGAGAGAGGGATAGAAACAGAGATAGAGAGAGAGATGGGGAGTCAGAGAGATCGAGAGAGAGTGTTTGAGCGAGAAAGAGAGGTAGAGAGACAGAGCGAGTGAGAGAGATAAAGAGAGAGGGAAGTACAGAGAGGCAGAGAGAGATAGAGAGAGGGATATAGAGAGAGAGAGATAGAGAGAGGGTGATAGAGAGAGAGATATAGAGAAGAGATAAAGAGAGATAGAGAGAGAGGTAGAGAGATAGAGAGAGAGGGAGAGAGAGATAGCGTGCGAGAGGTAGAGAGAGTAGTAGAGAGAGATAGAGAAAAAGAGATAGAGAGAGATAGAGAGAGCGGGAGATGGAGAGAGAGATTGATGGAGAGAGTGAGATAGTGAGATAGAGATAGAGAGAGAGTGAGAGATAAAGGGAGAGAGATAAAGTGAAAGAGATATATTGATAAAGACATAGAGAAATAGAGCGAGAGAGATAGAGAGAGGGAGATAGAGAGATAGAGAGAGACAAAACGTGATATAGAGATGTAGAGAGATAAAGAGAGAGAGATAAACAGAGAGAGAAAGAGAGAGAGATAAAGAGAGAGCGATAGGGAGAGAGATAGAGAGAGATAGGGAGAGAGATAGAAAGCGAGATAGAGAGAGATCGAAACAGAATGAGACTGAGAGACATAAAGAGAGAGAGAAGGACAAATATAGATAGAGAGATAAAGTGAGAGAGAGCTATAGAGAGAGTGACAAGGATATATAGAGAGAGATAGAGAGAGATAGAGAGAGAGATAGAGCGAGAGAGATAGAGATATAGAGAGATAGAGATAGAGAGATAGAGAGAGATAAGAGGGAGTGATAAAGAGAGAGATAGAGATAGAGAGATAAAGAGAGAGGGCGCGATAGAGAGACAGAGAGAGAGACAGAGATAGACAGAGAGATGGAGAGAGACAGCGAGATTGAGAGATATAAAGAGAGAGAGATAGGGAGATAGGGAGAGATAGTGAGAGAGATAGAGTGATAGAAATAGAGAGAGAGTGATAAAGAGAGAGATAGAGATAGAGAGATAAAGAGAGATAAAAAGAGATAGAGAGAGAGATAGAGAGAGAGAGCGAGAGCGATAGCGAGAAGAGAGATAGAGGGAGATAGAGAGAGATAGACAGAGAGAAATAGAGAGATAGAGAGAGATAGAGAGAGATCGAGATAGAGAGATAAAGGGAGAGAGATAGGGACATGGAGAGAGATAGAGAGTGATAGAGATAGAGAGAGATAGAGGGATAAAGAGAGAGTGATAAAGAGACTGATAGAGATAGAGAGATAAAGAGAGAGATAGAGAGAGATATAAAGAGATAGAAAGAGAGATAGAGAGATGGAGAGACAGTGAGATTGAGAGAGATAAAGAGAGAGAGATAAAGCGAGAGAGATAGAAAGGGAGAGATCGAGAGATAGAGAGAGAGATAGTGATATAGATAGAGAGAGAAAGCGAAAGAGACAGAGAGACAGGGAGAGGGATAGAGAGAGAGATAGAGAGTGAGGTAGAGAGAGATAGAGATAGAGAGAGACATAGAGACAGATAGAGAGAGAGCGATAGAGTGTGGGAGTGAGAAATAAAGAGAGGGAGAAATAAAGAGTGAGAGGCACAGATAGAGAGAGAGAGATAGAGCGACAGAGAGAGATAGAGAGCGAGAGCGAGAGAGAGATACAGAGGGAGAGGTAGAGAGATATAGAGAGAGGGAGAGAGAGATAATGAGAGCTAGAGAGAGAGCGATAGAGAGAGGGAGGGAGAGATAAAGAGAGAGAGCGGTAAAGAGATAGAGGGACAGAGAGGGAGGTAGAGAGAGTGAGACAGCGAGATAGAGAGAAGAGACAGAGAGAGATAGAGTGAGAAATAGAGAGAGTGACAGAGACAGACAGAGAGACAGATATCGATAGGGCGTGAGAGATAATGGGAGGGAGATAAAGAGAGGGAGATAGAGCGAGAGAGAGATGGAGAAAGACAGATGAAGCGAGAAAGAGAGATAGAGGGAGATAGCGAGAGGTAGAGAGAGAGATACAGAGATAGAAAGAGAGATAGCGAGATAGATACATAATGAGATAGAGAGAGAGATAGAGAGCGTTAGAGAGAGGGAGTGAGAGATAAAGAGAAAGAGCGGAAAAGAGATAGAGGGACAGAGAGCGAGGTAGAGAGAGTGAGACAGCGAGATAGAGCGTAGAGACAGAGAGAGATAGAGAGAGATAGAGCGTAGAGACAGAGAGATAGAGAGACAGATATCGATAGGGAGTGAGAGATAATGGGAGGGAGATAAAGAGAGAGAGATCGAGATAAAGAGGTGGAGATAGATGGAGAGACAGATTAAGCGAGAAAGAGAGATAGAGGGAGATAGCAAAAGATAGAGAGAGATAGAGAGATAGAGAGAGAGATAGAGAGATAGATACATAGTGAGATAGAGATAGAGATAGAGAGTGAGCGTTAGAGAGGGGGAGTGAGAGACAAAGAGAGCGAGATAAAGAGAGAGAGAGAGGTAGAGAGAGCGATAGAGAGAGGGAGTGAGATAGAGGAAGATTGATGGAGAGAGAGAGGTAGTGAAATAGATAGAGATAGGGAGAGATAGAGAGGGAGAAAGAGATAGAGAGAGGAATAGAAATAGAGATAGAGAGAGATGGGGAGTCAGAGAGATAGACAGAGCGCGATAGAGAGATTGAGAGACAGAGATAGACAGAGAGATGGAGAGACAGCAAGATTGAGAGATATAAAGAGAGAGAGATAGGGGGATAGGGAGTGATAGTGAGAAAGATAGAGAGTGATAGAGATAGAGAGAGAGTGACAAAGAGAGAGATAGAGATACAGAGATAAAGAGAGAGATAGAGAGAGAGATAGAAAGAGATAGAGAGAGATAGAGAGAGATGGAGTGAGAGTGAGATTGAGACAGATAAAGAGAGAGATAGAGAGAGAGATATAGATAGAGAGATAGAGCGAGAAGAGAGATAGAGGGAGATAGAGAGAGACAGACAGAGAGAATAGAGAGATAGAGAGAGATAAAGAGAGAGTGATAAAGAGAGAGATAGAGAGAGATCGAGATAGAGAGATAAAGAGAGAGAGCGCGATAGAAAGAGATAGACAGAGATAGACAGAAATAGACAGAGAGATGGAGAGAGAGCGAGATTGAGAGAGATAAAGAGAGAGAGATAGGGAGTTGGAGAGAGATAGAGAGTGATAGAGATAGAGCGAGATAGAGAGATAAAGACAGAGAGATAAAGAGACAGATAGAGATAGAGAAATAAATAGAGAGATAGAGAGAGAGATAGAAAGAGATAGAAAGAGAAATAGAGAGATGGAGAGAGAGAGAGATCGAGAGAGATAAAGAGAGAGACATAGAGAGGGAGAGATAGAGAGATAGAGAGAGATAATGATAGAGAGATAGGGAGATAAAGCGAAAGAGACAGAAAGATAGGGAGAGGGATAGAGAGAGAGATAGAGAGTGAGATAGAGACAGATAGGGAGAGAGCGATAGAGTGAGGGAGTGAGAAATAAAGAGAGGGAGAAATAAAGAGTGAGAGGCATAGATAGAGAGAGAGAGAGATAGAGCGAGAGAGCGAGATCGAGAGCGAGAGCGAGATACAGAGGGAGAGATAGAGAGATGTAGAGAAAGGGACAGAGAGAGATAATGAGAGACAGAGAGAGCGATAGAGAGAGGGAGGGAGAGATAAAGAGAGAGAGCGGTAAAGAGATAGTGGGATAGAGAGGGAGGTAGAGAGAGTGAGACAGCGAGATAGAGAGAACAGACAGAGAGAGATAGAGTGAGAGATAGAGTGAGAGATAGAGAGAGTGACAGAGACAGACAGAGAGACAGATATCGATAGGGTGTGAGAGATAACGGGAGGGAGATAAAGAGAGAGGGATAGAGAGAGAGGGAGATAGAGCGAGTGAGAGAGAGGGAGAAAGACAGATGAAGCGAGAAAGAGAGATAGGGGGAGATAGCGAGAGGTAGAGAGAGATAGAGACAGAGATAGAGAGATAGAGAGAGATAGAGAGATAGATACATAGTGAGATAGAGAGAGAGAGAGATAGAGAGAGGGAGTGAGAGGTAAAGAGAGTGAGCGGTAAAGAGATAGAGGGAAAGAGAGCCAGGTAGAGACAGTGAGACAGCGAGATAGAGCGAAGAGACAGAGAGAGATAGAGTGAGAGATAGAGAGAGTGACAGAGAGAGATAGAGAGACAGATATCGATAAGGAGTGAGAGATAATGGGTGGGAGATAAAGAGAGAGAGATAGTGAGAGAGGGGGAGATCGATAGAGAGAGACAGATTAATCGAGACAGAGAGATAGAGGGAGATAACGAGAGATAGAGAGAGATAGAAATAGAGAGAGAAATAGAGAGAGATATACATACTGAGATAGAAAGGGAGATAGAGAGTGAGCGTTAAAGAGAGGGTGTGAGCGATAAAGAGAGAGCGAGATAAAGAGAGAGATAGAGATAGAGAAATAGAGAGAGATAGAGAGAGGTAGAGAGAGCGATAGAGAGAGGGAGTGAGATAGAGAAAGATTGATGGAGAGAGAGAGGTAGTGAGAAAGGTAGAGAGAGGGAGAGATAGAGAGGGAGAAAGAGATAGAGAGAGGGATAGAAATAGAGATAGAGAGAGAGATGGGGAGTCAGAGAGATAGAGAGAGAGAATTTGAGCGGGAAAGAGAGGTAGAGAGACAGAGCGAGCGAGAGAGATAAAGAGAGAGGGAAGTACAGAGAGGTAGAGAGAGATAGAGAGAGGGATAGAGAGAGAGGGAGATAGAGAGAGTGTGATAGAGAGAGAGGTAGAGAGATAAAGAGAAGAGATAAAGAGAGATAGAGAGAGATATAGAGAGATAGAGAGGGAGAGAGAGATAGTGTGCGAGAGGTAGAGAGAGTAATAGAGAGAGATAGAGAAAAAGAGATAGAGAGAGATAAAGAGAGAGCGGGAGATTGAGAGAGTGATTGATGGAGAGAGTGAGATATTGAGATAGAGATAGAGAGAGAGAGGGAGTGAGAGATAAAGGGAGAGAGATAAAGTGAAAGAGATATAGTGAGAGAGACATAGAGAGATAGAGCGAGAGAGAGAGGTAGAGGGAGATAGAGAGATAGAGAGAGAGACAAAAAGTGATATAGAGATGTAGAGAGATATATAGAGACATAAACAGAGAGAGAAAGAGAGAGCTAGAGATAGAGATAAAGAGAGAGCGATAGGGTGAGAGATCGAGACAGAATGAGACTGAGAGACATAAAGAGAGAGAGAAAGACAAATACAGATAGAGAGATAAAGAGACAGAGAGCGATAGAGAGAGTGACAAGGAAATATAGAGAGAGATAGAGAGAGAGAGATAGAGCGAGAGAGATAGAGATATAGAGCGATAGAGATAGCGAGAAATAGAGAGATAAAGAGGGAGTGATAAAGAGAGAGAGATAGAGAGATAAAGAGAGAGAGCGCGATAGAGAGATAGAGAGAGAGACAGAGATAGACAAAGAGATGGAGTGAGAGAGCGAGATCGAGAGATATAAAGAGAGAGAGATAGGGACATAGGGAGAGATAGTAAGAGAGATAGAGAGTGATAGAGATAGAGAGAGAGAGTGATAAAGAGAGAGATAGAGATAGAGAGATAAAGAGAGAGAGAGAGAGATAGAAAGAGATAGAGAGAGGATGAGAGATGGAGAGAGAGAGATTGAGAGAGATAGAGAGAGAGATAGAGCGAGAAGAGATATAGAGGGGGATAGAGAGAGATAGACAGAGAGAAATAGAGAGATGGAGAGAGATACCCGTGCCACGTGATAGAGATTCGAGGAATAGGGAAAGGGAACACTTAAATGCGTGGCTACAGGGATGGTGCAGGAGGGAGGGATTCCGGTTTTTGGATAACTGGGGTTCTTTCTGGGGACGGTGGGACCTCTATAAACAGGATGGTCTACACCTGAACCTGAGGGGCACCAGTATCCTTGGGGTAGGTTTGCTAGTGCTCTTGGGGGGGGTTTAAACTAACTCTGCAGGGGCATGGGAACCCAGATTGTAGCTTCAGGGTGCAGGGCCTGGAGTGTAGGGAGGTTAGGAACATGGCATCAATTTCCAAGGAGGGTGCCTGTAAACAGGAAAGTGGCTTGAAGTGTGTATACTTCAATGCAAGAAGTATACGAAATAAGGTAGGTGAACTTGCAGCGTGGGTTGGTACCTGGGACTTCGATGTTGTGGCTATTACGGAGACGTGGCTAGAACAGGGACAGGATTGGCTGTTGCAGGTTCCAGGATTTAAATGTTTTAGTAGGGTCAGAGGTGGGGGTAAAAGAGGGGGAGGTGTGGCATTGCTTGTCAAAGATAGTATTACAGTGGTGGAAAGGACGATGGATGAGGACTTGCCATCTGAGGTAGTTTGGGCTGAGGTTAGGAATAGGAAAGGTGAGGTCCTAATAGTCCTAGAATCATTGAAGAAAGGATAGGGAAGGTGATTCAGGAGATGAGTGACAGTAATAGGGTGGTTGTTATGGGGGACTTTAACTTTCCTGATATTGATTGGGAAAGCTATAGCTCAAGTTCATTAGATGGGTCAGTGTTTGTTCAATGTGTGCAGGGGAGTTTCCTGACACAATATGTAGACAGGCCAACAAGAGGTGAGGCCATACTGGATTTGGTTCTGGGTAACGAACCAGGCCCGGTGTTAGAATTAGAGGTAGGTGAGCACTTTGGGGATAGTGACCATAATTCGGTGATTTTTACTCTCGTGATGGAGAGGGATAAGTGTGTACTACAGGGCAAGAGTTATAGCTGGGGTCAGGGAAATTATGATGCGGTGAGGCATGACTTAGGATGTGTGGCTTGGAAAAGTAGACTCCAAGGCAAGAGTGTAAATGATATGTGGAGCTTGTTCAAGGAGCAACTATTGAGTGTCCTTGATAATTATGTACCTGTCAGGCAGGGAGGAAAGGGTCGTGCGAGGGAGCGTGGTTTAATAAGGAATTGGAATCCCTTGTTAAATGGAAGAGGGCGGCCTACCTCAAGATGAGACGTGAAGGTTCAATTGGGGCGATTGAGAGTTATAGGGTAGCCAGGAAGGACCTGAAGAGAGAGCTAAGAGCAGCAAGGAGGGGACATGAAAGGTCCTTAGTCGGTAGGATTAGGGAAAACCCTAAGGCTTTCTATAGGTATGTTAGGAATAAAAGAATGACTAGGGTAGGAATAGGTCCAGTCAAGGATAGTCGTGGGAAGTTGCGTGTGGAGGCGGAAGAGATTGGGGAGACACTGAATGAATACATTTCTTCAGTATTTACTCAGGAACAGGGCATTGTCGTCGATGTGAATACTGAGTCACAAATAAGTAGAATGGATGGCTTTGAGATATGTAGAGAAGAGGTGTTGGAAATCCTGGAAAAGGTGAAAATAGATAAGTCCCCTGGGCCTGATGGCATTTATCCTAGGATTCTCTGGGAAGCAAGGGAGGAGATTGCAGAGCCATTGGCCTTGATTTTTATGTCCTCTTTGTCTACTGGAGTAGTGCCAGAAGACTGGAGGATAGCAAATGTGGTTCCCTTGTTCAAAAAGGGGAGTAGGGATAACCCTAGTAACTATAGGCCGGTGAGTCTCACTTCTGTTGTGGGCAAAGTCTTAGAGAGAATTGTAAGGGATAGGATTTATGCACATCTGGATAGGAATAATGTGATCAAGGATAGTCTGCATGGTTTTGTGAAGGGCAGGTCGTGCCTCACAAACCTTATTGAATTCTTTGAAAAGGTGACGAAGGAGGTTGATGAGGGGAAAGCGGTAGATGTGGTATATATGGATTTTAGTAAGGCGTTTGATAAGGTTCCCCATGGTAGGCTACTGCAGAAAATACGGAGATATGGCATTGAGGGTGAGTTGGAGGTTTGGATTAGGAATTGGCTGGATGGAAGAAGACAGAGGGTAGTAGTTGATGGCAAAGTTTCTTCATGGAGTGCCGTCACTAGCGGTGTTCCGCAAGGATCTGTTTTGGGACCATTGCTGTTTGTCATTTTTATAAATGACCTGGAAGAGGGGTTAGAAGGTTGGGTGAGCAAGTTTGCGGATGATACGAAAGTCGGTGGAGTTGTTGACAGTGAGGAAGGATGTGGCAGGTTACAGCAGGATATAGACAAGCTGCAGAGCTGGGCAGAAAGGTGGCAAATGGAATTCAATGTAGCTAAGTGTGAGGTGATTCACTTTGGGAAGAATAACAAAAAGATGGGGTACTGGGCTAATGGTCGGATACTTGGTAGTGTGGATGAGCAGAGGGATCTTGGTGTCCATGTACACAGATCTCTGAAAGTTGCCACCCAGGTAAATAGTGCAGTGAGGAAGGCATATGGCGTACTGGCTTTTATTGGTAGAGGAATTGAGTTCCGGAGACCTGAGGTCATGATGCAGTTGTATAAGACTCTGGTGCGGCCGCATCTGGAATATTGTGTGCAGTTTTGTTCGCCATACTATAGGAAGGATGTGGAGGCACTGGAACGGGTGCAGAGGAGGTTTACCAGGATGTTGCCTGGTATGGAAGGAAGATCGTATGAGGAAAGACTGAGACACTTGGGGCTGTTTTCATTTGAGAAAAGAAGGTTTAGGGGTGACTTGATTGAGGTGTACAAGATGATTAGGGGGTTAGATAGGGTTGACAGTGTGAACCTTTTCCCGCGTATGGAGTCGGGTATTACAAGGGGGCATAGCTTTAAATTAAGGGGGGGGGGGTAGATATAGGACTGAAGTTAGGGGTAGGTTCTTCACTCAGCGAGTCGTAAGTTCATGGAATGCCCTGCCAGTAGCAGTGGTGGACTCTCCCTCTTTATGGGCATTTAAGCGGGCATTGGATAGCTATATGGAGGATAGTGGGTTAGTATCGGTTAGGTGGGCTTGGATCGGCGCAACATCGAGGGCCAAAGGGCCTGTACTGCGCTGTATTCTTCTATGTTCTATGTTCTATGTTCTAGATAAAGAGAGAGTGATAAAGAAAGCGACAGAGAGAGATCGAGATAGACAGATAAAGAGAGAGAGCGTGATAGAAAGAGATAGACAGAGATAGACAGAAATAGACAGAGAGATGGAGAGAGAGTGAGATTGAGAGAGAGAGATAGGGAGTTGGAGAGAGATAGAGAGATAGAGAGTGATAGAGATAGAGAGAGATAAAGAGAGAGTGATAGAGAGATAGTGATAGAGAGATAAAGAGAGAGATAGAGAGAGAGAGAAAGAGATAGAGAGAGGGAGGGAGAGAGTGAGATTGAGAGAGATAAAGAGAGAGAGATAAAGAGAGAGTGATAGAGAGTGAGAGATAGAGAGAGAGAGATAGAGAGAGAGATAGCGATGGAGAGATAACGAGAGCGATCGAGTGAGAGATAGAGAGAGATAGAGAGAGAAATAGAGAAAGCGATAGAGAGCGGGAGTGAGAGGTAAAGAGAGAGAGATAAAGAGAGAGGTAGCGCGAGAGAGAGAGATAAAATGAGAGGGAGATAGAGAGAGGAAAATAGAAAGACATAGAGAGAAGAGAGGAGATAACGAGAGAATGATAGGGAGAGATAGAGAATCATAGAGAGCGAAAAACGGAGAGATACAGAGAGATAAATAGAGAGACATAGAAAGAGAGAGATAGAGTGAGAGATGGAAAGAGATAGAGAGAGAGAGTTAGAGAGAGATATTGATGGAGATAGTGAGATAGAGAGATAGAGAGATAGAGAGAGATAGAGAGAGATAGAGAGAGATCCAATGATAGAGATACAGAGAGAGACAGATAGAGAGAGAGATAGAGAGATATATAGGGAAAGAGAGATAGGGACAGAGATAGACAGAGAGATAGACAGATAGATAGAGAGAGACATAAAGAAAGAGAGAGAGATGGGGAGAGAGCGCGAGATAGAGAGAAAGACAGATTGAGATAGAGAGAAAGATAGAGAGAGATATATATAGAGAGATAGAGATAGATAGAGAGATTGATGGAGAGAGTGATACGTGAGATAGAGGGCGAGATAGAGAGGGAGATCGATAGATAGAGAGGGAGATCGAGAGAGATGGATAGAGGTAGAAAGAGAGCGAGATAGAGAGTTTGAGATTGATAGAGAGAGAGATAGAGAGAGAGATTGATGTAGAGAGAGGTAGAGAGAGAGACTGACAGAGAGATTGATAGAGAGTGGGTTATTGATAGATAGACAGAGATAGAGCGAGATAGATTGATAGAGTGAGATGGAGAGAGAGATAGAGGGAGATAGAGAAAGTGAGATTGATGGAAAGAGAGATATAGAGAAGGAGCGAGAGGTTGATCGAGAGAGAGAGAGATTGATAGATAGAGAGAGATTGAGAGAGAGATTGACTGAGAGAGACATAGAGAGAGGGATAGAGATAGAGAGAGAGATGGGGAGACAGAGATAGAGAGAGAAAGTTAGACCGAGAGAGAGTGAGGTACAGAGACAGAGCCAGCGAGAGAGATAAAGAGAGAGGGAGGTAGAGAGAGGTAGAGAGAGGAAGATAGAGAGAGGGTGATAGAGAGGGAGATAGAGACAGAGAGATACAGAGAAGAGATAAAGAGCGATCGATAGAGAGTGAGATAGAGAGATAGAGAGACTCAGAGAGAGATAGAGAGAGGTAGAGAGAGATAGCGAGCGAGAGATAGAGAGAGAGAGAGAGATAGAGAGAAAGAGATAGAGAGATATAGAGAGAGCGGGAGATCGAGAGAGATAGATTGATGGACAGAGTGAGATAGTGAGTTAGAGAGAGAGATAGAGAGAGAGATAGAGAGAGGGAGTGAGAAATAAAGCGAGACAGACATAGTGAGAGAGACATAGAGAGATAGAGCGACAGAGAGATATAGAAGGAGAGAGATAGAGCGAGAGAGAGATAGAGGGAGACAGAGAGATAGAGAGAGATAGAGAGAGGTAGAGAGATATAGAGAGATAGGGAGAGAGAGAAGGAGAGAGAGATAAAGAGAGAACGATATGGAGAGAGATAGAGAGAGATAGGGAGAGAGTGAGATTGAGAGACATAAACAGAGAGACAAGGAGAGAGATAGTGAGGGAGAGATATAGATAGAGATATAAAGAGAGAGAGCGATAGAGGGAGAGACAGCGAGATAGATAGAGATAGAGCGAGATAGAAATAGAAAGGGACAGAGAGAGAGATAAAGAGAGAGAGATACATAGAGGGAGATAGAAAGAGATAGAGATAGAGAGAGAGAGGTAGAGAGATAGAGAGAGATAGAGAGAGATAAAGCGAGAGAGATAAGGAGAGAGATATAGAAAAATAGAGATAGAGAGATAAAGAGAGAGAGCGATATAGAGAGAGATACAGAGAGATAGTGAGAGAGATCAAGAGTGAATGAGATTGAGAGACATAGAGAGAGGGGGGAAAATAGAGATAGAGAGATAAAGTGAGAGAGAGCGATTGAGAGAGAGACAAGGATATATAGAGAGAGAGAGAGAGATAGAGCGAGAAGAGAGATAGAGGAAGATAGAGAGTGATAGCGAGAGATAGAGTAATAGAGAGAGTGATAGAGAGAGATAAAGAGAGAGATATAGGGAGATAGAGAGCGATAGAGATAGAGAGTGATAGAGATAGTGAGATAGAGAGAGATAGAGAGAGATAGAGAGATAGAGACAGAGAGTGAGATTGAAAGAGATAAAGAGAGAGATAAAGAGAGAGAGATAGAGAGATATATAAATAGAGAGATAAAGAGAGAGAGAGAGTGATCGAGAGAGAGATAGAGAGTGGGATAGCGAGAAATCGAGAGACAGATATAGAGAGAAATAGAGAGAGAGCGGGAGTGAGGGATAAAGAGAATGAGGTAAAGAGAGAGATATAGAAGTAGAGAGCTAGAGAAAGAGGAAGAGCGAAAGAGAGAGATAAAACGAGAGGGAGATAGAGAGAGGGAGATAGAAAGAGATAGAGAGAAGAGATTAAATAAAGAGAGAACGATAGAGAGAGATAGAGAGAGTGACATAGAGAGAGAGAAAGAGAGAGAGATCGAGAGAGATAAATAGAGAGAGAGATAGAAAGATAAAGATAGAGTGAGAGATGGAAAGAGATGTAGAGAAATAGAGAGAGATAGAGAGAGAGTTAGAGATAGTGAGATAGAGATAGATAGAGAGATAGAGAGGGAGATAGAGAGAGATAGGTAGAGAGAGATATAGATAGAGGTAGAGAGAGAGAAATGAAAGAGAGATAGAGAGAGATAGAGAGAGATAGAGAGAGGTAGAGAGAGATCGAATGATAGAGATAGAGAGATAGAGACAGAGAAATGGAGATAGAAATAGAGAGAGATTGAGAGAGAGATAGAGATAGAGAGTTAGAGAGATAGAGAGAGATAGATATATATAGGGAGAGATAGAGATAGAGAGAGATAGGGAGAGAGATAGACAGAGAGATAGAGAGAGATATAGAGAGACATATAGAAAGAGGGATAGAGAGAGTGAGATGCGGAGAGAGAGCGAGATAGAGAGAGAGAGATTGATGGAGAGAGTGAGATAGAGAGAAATATATAGAGAGAGATAAAGAGAGAGATAGATAGATAGAGAGAGAGATAGAGAGACAGATAGAGAGAGAGATGGAGAGAGAGGGAGATGGAGAGGGAGATTGATGGAGAGAGTGATATCGTGAGACAGAGAGAGATAGAGAGAGAGATCGATAGATGGAGAGAAAGATCGAGAGAAATAGAAAGCGAAAATGATAGAGAGTTTGAGATTGATAGAGAGAGAGATAGAGACAGAGATTGATGGAGATAGAGATAGAGAGAGAGATTGATAGAGATTCATAGAGAGTGGGAGATTGATAGATAGAGATAGAGCGACAGAGATTGATAGAGTGAGATAGAGAGATGATTGAGATAGTGAGAGATTGATAGAGAGAGAGATAGAGGGAGATTGAGAGTAGTGAGATTGATGGAGGGAGAGATATAGAGAGTGAGAGAGGTTGATAGAGAGAGAGATTCATAGAGAGATTGATAGAGAGACAGAGAGATTGATAGATAGAGAGATTGAGAGAGAGAGATTGACTGAGAGAGAGATAGAGAGAGAGATAGAGAGATAAGAGAGAAAAAATTGATTGATCGAGACATAGAGAGAGATTGATAGAGAGAGATTGATAGAGATAGAGAGAAAAATTGAGAGAGAGAGTTATATAAAGAGAGAGTAAGATAGTGAAAGATATATATAGAGAGAGTTATAAAGAAAGATATATATAGCCAGAGACAGAGATTGATAGAGAGGTTGATAAAGAGATAGATCGAGATTGATAGAGAGAGAGTTAGATAGATAGAGAGTTATGTAGATATATAGAGAGAGATAGAGAAAGATATTTATATGTATACCGAGAGAGTATCGAGAGAGAGGTTGATAGAGAGATAGAGAGAGAGATACAGACATATATATAGATATATAGATAGAAATATAGATAGAGACAGATCGAGGTTTAGAGGGAGACACAGAGAGAGAAAGAGGTATAGATATTTATAGAGAGAGAGACATAGGGCGAGAGAAAAAGATATAGATATATATAGAGCGAGAGATAGAGAGAGAGTCATATCTATATAAAGAGAGAGATAGAGAAAGATATGTGTAGAGAGAGATATAGAGAAAGATATATATATAACGAGAGATAGATAGAGAGATAGAGAGAAAGAAAGAGATATAGATATATATAGAGAGATAGATAGATAAAGAGAGTTATATATATTTATATAAAGAGAGAGATAGATAAACATATATATAGATAAAGATATATACTTATCACGAGAGAGAGATTGATAGAGAGATACATAGAGAGAGATAGATAGATAGAGAGAGAGATATTGAGAGCGAATGAGAGAGAGAGATAGAGAGAGCAATCGAACCAAATGAAGAGAAGCAGACAGAGGGAGGAATAAAAAATTCACTAACCAGAACCACCTCTTCTCTGAACCAGTTAATGACTCTGCCCTTGAGCCCTCAATTTATGTCACTGTCACTGTTGGGCCACTGCTTCTTTTGAATCAGCCAGACATTTGCATCTTAGAAAACACTAATCTTGGCCAAACGAACCACAGCACGTCCATCCAGCTCTTAGGTCATCAGGGATTGACTGCAAAGTGTAAAAACGATTTGATCCCATTTGCATGTTTCTTTGCTTCAAACCAAAATAATGCCAATGCTCTGGTGGCTGGTTTCAAACTCTCTGAAGGTGAGTCTTGTTTTCAGCAACCAACAATTAAATGTGTGTGTTTAATTAAAGAAAGTCTTCCCGGTTTTTAACAGGGTAAATAGTTTTGCATGCAATATTTACTGTCAGAAGCAAGTGCTTCATCTGAAGAAATACTTTTATATTGATCTCTCCACTGGTCGCATCAACTTCCCTCATAAGATCAGTGATAATGTGCACTTTACTCAAAGGCATAACCCAGCTGTAATCTTTAGAGAACAACCTTAGAGTGAAGCCTTGCCTCCCCACTGCTCCTGATAATGTGAGAGTCTTTACACTCTGTCGTCTGCTTCGCTAGCAATTAAATCAAAAACTTTAACTGTTTCATTGTTTGTAAGAAAGTTAAGTTCCAATCATGAACAAAAGCTCAACAATATTTTATCATGAAATTCAAGGGAAGGTAAAGATTGTTCTTAATTAAAGGAAGTGGTGTATAAAGCTGATATTGCGTGGGGAGGGCGTCTTGAGGTGCAGTGGGAATGAACAGGTTGCTTTAAAAAAGTATAAAGCTGATGTTAAACCCCAGCCCTGGGGATTCAGAACACCTTTTTGAATTCAGTACAGTAGGACTAAAAAATGCATTACGACTGAAAACAACATGAAATTAAACCAGTGAGAGATGGAGATGTTTGAAAACCCTTTCCACACATAAAGAAAAAGCTGATCAGAAAAGACAAATATATACCGGAGTGGCAGTGAAAGATCAGGATCACTGCAAACAATATTTTGAGGATTTCGAACATTGATCTTCAAGTTATGGAATTGGATTAATTTTCCAGTACTACTTCTGTTCACTAATGACCAATTCAACGATCAGCTCATTTGCACTAGGACATTGCTTCTGTTGTATTATTGAGAAGTGGAGTGAATGTCCCTCTCTAAACAGACCCAAAATATCATCTTTATTTCCCTGTTTTTCGCACCATCCCAATTGCAGGTCTTCCTGTCTATGCGAGTAGTCAGTGCATATCTGTATTTTCTGAGCACAATTTGCTTTATTTTGAGAATGCTGTATCAAACACTTGCTTTATCTGTCACTAGTTTAATTTCATGTTGTTTTTTTTTTCCTCCTAATGCATTATTTTGATTAACCTAGCTTGACTGAATTCGAAAGTGGTCCAAATCCCCAGGCACAGGGTTTAACGTCAGCTTCATGTATACTTTTTTTTTAAAACAAAATAACTTTTTTTAAAATCAACCTGTTCAGAGATGTTCATGCACACCTCTGGAACATGGGTAGGGACACTACCACTGTTCCACAAGATGCCCTTCCCACCAACATCAGCTTTAAGCACGTCTTCCTTTAATTAACAACAATCTTTACCTTCCCTTGGATTCCATGATTAAATTAGATTAGATTACTTACAGTGTGGAAAGAGGCCCTTCGGCCCAACAAGTCCACACCGTCCCGCCGAAGCGCAACCCACCCATACCCCTACATTTACCCCTTACCTAACACTACGGGCAATTTAGCATGGCCAATTCACCTGACCTGCACATCTTTGGACTGTGGAAGGAAACCGGAGCACCCGGAGGAAACCCACGTAGACACGGGGAGAACGTGCGAACTCCACACAGTCAGTCGCCTGAGGCGGGAATTGAAACCGGGTCTCTGGCGCTGTGAGGCAGCAGTGCTAACCACTGTGCCACCGTGCCACCCACTGAGCTTTTGCTCATGATAGGAACTTAACTTTGTTACAAAAGATGAAACAGTTAAAATCTTCGATATAAATGCAAGCTATCCAGAGGATAAACACTGTAACATTATCAGGAGCAGTGAGGAGGCAATGAGTCACTGTCAGGTTTTCCACTTGCCAGATGTCAGCTTGTTCGTGTCTTTGAGCAAAGTGCACATTATCGCTGATCTTATGAAGGGAGGATATGCTTCCAGAGGAGAGATCAATATAAAAGTATTTCTTCAGATGAACTTCTGACAATAACATTGCACACAAAACCCTATTTTCTCATTTTTAAAAGAAGAGTAGTGTTTATTTAATGAAGCACACACATTGTATTGTTGAATACTGAATAAATGTCTCACCTCGAGAAGAGTCTGGAACCAGCCACGAGAATGTAGTCATCAAATGGGTCCGAAGCAAAGGGACATGCAAATACAATCAAATTGTATTTGCACTTTGCGTTTTCCATAGTTCACCTAAGAGGTGGATGAATGTGATGTGAATCCTTTGGCCAAGGGATTGTTTTGCAAGTTGTACTAAATTGGAGGAAGGCAAATGTTGATGGCATTTAGCAAGAACATGCAATAGTTGATTGCTAACGGTTACTCTCAGGTAAATGAACAGCTAAAAAATGGGAAGCTGCAAAAATGACATACTCAGAGTACAGAAATAAGGTGAAATATGGTCTGGTAGGTGCAAGGTGGTGTAAAAATTCCCATTAGATTCCCTGGACTAAAACCCTCCGAACTTAGTTCAAACGTGAATTCCACAAACTCATGTCCTAAGAGTCACTGATCTCTCTGGCTGAGACAGACTAGGCTATACGCAAGCCCAGGGACAGCAGTTTGGAACTGGGCTAAGATAAAGGAAGGTCCCACAAATGTGTCAGCTGAAAGACAATGAGGGAAAAAGTGAGGCCTGCAGATGCTGGCGATCAGTGTCAAAATGCGTGGCGCTGGAAAAGCACAGTAGGTCAGGCAAAATCAGAGAAACAGGAAAGTTAACGTTTTGCCCATAAACCCATCATCAGGAATGCAGGGGGAAGGGAGCTGAAATATAAACAGGGGGTTGGGGTGGGGCTGGGGGAAAGTAGCTGTAAAGGTGATAGGTAGATGCAGGTGGAGGATGTGGGTGGTTATTCGGAACAGACGGTGGAAGAGATTGGTGGGGAGGAAGATGGACAGTTCGGACATCTCAGGAGGGCGGTGCTGAGTTGGAGTGTTGGTTCTGGGAAAGTGGGGGAGGAGAGATGCGGAAACTGGTGAAGTCGATATTGATGAAGTGTGGTTGGAGGATCCCAAAGTGGAAGATGAGGTGTCCTTCCTCAAGACGTCAGATGGCTTGGATTTGGTGTTGCAGGATGCCCAGGACTTGCGTATCCTTGGCAGAGTGGGAGGGACCGTTGAAGTGTTCCCGCAAATGGCGGTGAGCTTGTTTGGTGCATGTGTCCCAAGGATATTCCCTGAAACATTCTGTGAGTTGGCGTCCTGTTTCCTCAATGTGGAGTAGACACCATTGACATCATCAGACACCAGAGAGGAGCCATTTGGATAGGCAGGAAAATCTCTGCTGGATATGGAAGGATCCTTTGGGACCTTGGTCGGAGGTGAGAGGGAGGTGCGGGTGCAGGTTTTACACCTCTTGCGATGGCTGGAGAAGGTTTTGGGAATGGAGTGTGGGTTGGTGAGGAGCATGGACCTAACCAGGGAGTAACGGAGGGAACAGTCTCTGCGGACTGCTTCCACATTCCCTCCATGACTCTCTGGTGAGGTTCACACACCCCCACCCACCTACATTTCCCTTCCTGCACCTTCCCTCCCATCATAAAACCTATACCCACACCCACAAACCCCAACTCCATCTAAGATTCCAAAGAATCCGTCCACATCCAATGGAGATAGTCCTGCACATCCAAACACTTCACCAACTGTTAATATTGCTTTCGATGGTGTCTCCTCCGCATTGGGAACATCTCTGGGAACATCGGCACCAAACTACTCCACCATCCTGTGGCCAACCACTTCAACACCCCCTCCCATTCCGCCAAGGGGATGTAGGTCCTGGGCATCCTCCACTGCCAAATCCAAGCCATCAAACGCCTGGAAGAAGAACGCCTCATCTTCCACCTTGGGACCCTCCAACCACATGGCATCAACATCGATTTCAACAGTTTTTGCTTGTCTCCTCTCCCCAAGTCATCCCAGATCCAACCCTCCAACTCAGCACCGCCATCTTGACCTTTCCTCACAGTCCATATTCCTTCCCACCTATCATATCCACCCTCACCTCCGACTTGTCAGCATCACACCCCGATCGATCTATCACCTTCCAAGATACTTTACCCCTAGCCCCACTCCCCACCCTCCTGTTCATCTCTCAGCTCCCTTCCCGCAGCCCCATATTCCTGATAAATTTATGCCCAAAACATCGACTCTCCAGCTCCTCGGATGCTGCCTGACCTGCTGTGCTTATCCAGCACCACACTCTTAAAAGAGAATGAGCACCAGCCTGCCGAGCAAACAACTGAGACATTCTGCAGCTTGCAAAATTACACAACCATTCAACTGGTAATCATTTGCTCGGACGCAGAGATACTGAGCGTTCCTCACCTTTGTACGACATGCAAACCTGTTTGTCTTGAATGGGAATGCCATCAATCTATCAGCAACACCTTAACCTACACCCATCGAAGATAAATAATGGACATTCAGAACTATGGTACACCCACTGACTTTAATTGGAGAATCGTTCACACTCAAATAATACTCAGGAAGCTGATCTAGCCTGAGAGGATGAACAGCAACTCAGTGGTCCAATCCAGATTTGGCAGGAGATTTGGAAAACCTCCACCCGGTATAACTGGGGAACCCTGATCTCTGGGGTTTGTGCAGTAAGAGGTCTTGCCAGCATACAGGGAAACAGCTGCAGCCAGTCACAGACTCAGGAAAAGGAGAACAATCTTCACATCCACAACCCTCCATGCACTGGTGAGATGTGACTGGAGAGCCGAGGGACTGACTGGGGGGCCGTGCCAACGACATCCACCACCCTCCAAACCATCAGAAGCCACTACGGGGATGGGCAGAAGGTTATCGAGATCCTTTGTCACAGCTCAGTAAGAGAGGGTAAGAAGTGTGGGCTTCTGGGCTGACGGTATAGCGCAGTTCCCAGTGAAGGGAAACACGACAGGACCCCTGGATTCGTGTTTACTCTCTCTCTCTCTCTCTCTCTCTCTCTCTCTCTCTGCTTTCCCCTGTCACTCAGTAATTAACAGCTCTCTGTAAGTCCATACCCACTGTACTAAGTTAGGGCCGTAAGGGTTCACTGAGGAGTTAACAGCTGTCAGGCAAGTCTCAATTCACTTGATGCACTGGTTTTTCTGAATATTCGTTTTCATGGCAATGTTTTAATAAAACCAGTTTCCTTTGCCTCTGAAACGTCTCCTTTCTGTGTTTTTCACCACACCATGTCTCACCACAGAAGCCCAATGTTAGAACCAGGGAGCTGTTTGATAATAAACTGACCCGCACTCCCTACATAGGTACAGGGAGTGCTGGGCTACTGGAGAAGGTAAGGGTTTCAGTCTCGAAAAAGAAGGCATCATACGTCAGGGATAGACAGCAGGGATTGAGTGCATCCCTTGAAGAGTATAAAGGCAGTACAAGTATATTTAAGAGGGAATTAGAGAGGCCAAAGAGGGGAAATGGAACAACTTTGGCAATAGGGTTTAGAAGAATGCAAAGGGATTTTACAAATGCATTGAGACGAAAGAAGAAATGGGAGAGAGTGTAGGGCCCCTCTAAGATCAGCCTATGTGTGGAATTGCAGGCGATGTTGGATATACTGAATGAATATTTTGCTTCAGTGTTCACTTTGGAAAAGGATATGAAAAACTAGAGATTTGGAGAAATAAATGGCGACATCTTGAATAATGTCCAGATTACAGAGGGAGGAGGTGCTTGAAGTTTTAAATCACGGAAACAATGATGAACACACCGGACCTGATCAGGTGTACCCTAAAACTCTGTGGGAAGTTAGGAAAGTAATTTCTGGGCCACTTGCTGAGATATTTGTATTGTCAATAGCCACAGGTGAGGTGGCGGAAGACTGGAGGTTGGCTAACGTGGATGCGAAAGATTGGAAGGAAAACTTCGGGAATTGTAGATCGGTGAGTCTGACATCAGTAGTGGGAAGGTTATTAGAGTGAATCATGATGGACAGCACTTACATGAATTGGGAAAGGCATAGGCAATATGGCATTGCGCATGGGAATTCGTGTCTCACTGACGAGATGTTTTGAAGAATATTTGAAGAGGATTGATGAAAGCAGAGTGGTGGTCATGAACTATATGGACTTCAGTAAGACACATTACAAGGTTCCTCATGGTAGATTGTTTAACAAGGTTAGACCACGAGGAATACAGGGGTAACTCGTCATTTCGATGCAGAATTGGCTGAAAGAGTGGAGACAGAGGGTGTTAGTGGATCGGTCTGGAGGCCTATAAACAGCGGTCTCCCACAAGGATCGGTGCTAGGTCCACTGTGTTTTCTCAGTTATATAAATGACTTGGATGTGAATATAGGAGGCACCGTTACTAAGTTGAAGATTTCACTAAAATTGGAGGGGCAATGGATAGCGAAGAAGCTTACCTCAGAGTACAACAGGATCTTGATCAGATGGGTCAATGGGCTGGCAAGTGGCAGATGGAGTTTAATTTAGGAAAATGTAAGGTGCAGCAATTTAGAAAGGCAAATCAGAGCAGGACTTATACACTGAAGGCCAAGGTCCTGGGAGGTGGTACTGAACATAGAGACTTTGGAGTGCAGGTTCATAGATCCTTAATAGTGGCGTTCCAGGTACTCAAGACAGTGAAGGAGACATTTGGTATTATTTCCTTTGTTGGTCAGAACATTGAGTATAGGAGGTGGGCGTTATGTTGTAGCTGCATCAGACATCTGTTAGGCTATGTTTAGAATACTGTGTTCAGTTCTGGTCTTCCTGCTGTAGGAAGAATGTCGTGCAACTTGAAAGCATTCAGAAAAGATTTCCAAGGACAGTTCCCGGGTTGGAGTGTTTGAGATATTGGGAGAGTCAGAATAGTCTGGGGCTGTTTTCCCTGGAATATCGGAGGCTGAGGGATGACCTTACAGAAGTTTATAAAATTATGAGGGGAATGGATAGGGTGAAGAGCTAAAGACTTTTACCCGGTGTTGGGGAATTACAGAACAGAAGGGCGTAGGTTTAAGAAGAGGGGAAAGATTTGAAAGAGATTGAAGGAGGAACTTTTTCATGCAGATTGTGTTGTGTGTATGGAATGAGCTGCCAGAGGAAGTCGTGGATGTTTATACAGTTGCATTGAAAAGGCAGCTGGATGGGAATGTCAATAGGACGAGTTAGGAGCGATATGGGTGAATTGTAAGTAAATGGGACAGGAGTAATTGAGAACATTTGGTCTGAATGGATGAGTTGGACCGAATGGTCTGATTCTGTACAGAACAGCTACATGACTGTGTGAGTCTATTTGCAGCATTGCACGGCAAAGAGGCCAGTGCCATCCTTCCCAACACCAGGGGCAGGTAGAAGCTCAATACATAGTTACACATGGTGTCTGCATCGAGGGTCGACACATACCTTAATGCAGCCGCACATACAGGGGGCCATCAGGGTAAAGGCGATGTTGGGTATGTTCATCACTCCCTTGACCTAAGGTTTTGTACTTGGACTCCCTGCAAACATGTTCTATCTGAGGCTGCCAGATGAAGTGGAACATGCCTCGGGTGACTGAAACAGTGCAGTTTGGGGGGATGGGCCAGATCAGCGCCATGTCCAACAACAGAGAGTGCCTCACACCTGATGACCAGGTTTGTACCCACAAATGGGGAGGGACTGGTGCTTCTAAGAGACCAGTGTCTGCTTCATTTTGGCCGTGCACTCCTCCCTGGATTTTATACACACCCCAGTCCCTCTGAACTATATTCCCAGCACCTTCAGGTAATCTGTCCTGACAGTGAAGGGATTGAAGGATCAGTTCCCACAGAACATGGTCTCGCTCTTGCCTCAATTTTCCTCGGTTCCCAAAGCCAGTTGGAATTGATGCCAGATACTTACGAGTCTGTGCACTGACAGCGGGTCCCAGCAGAAAATGGTCGCAGCATCCATTTACGGGGAGGCTTTGGTCTGCTGGCCTTCTCTGCCTGGAATAGTCACCTTTCTTAGGGTCACATCCATCCTGATGGACTCAGCAAAGGGCTCTATACAACACACAAACAAGGCCGGAGAGAGTGGGCAACCCTGCCGGAATTCGGATCTGATCAGGAAACTGACAGATTTCCACCCGCTGATTGAGACTGCGCTAATGATGTTCGTGTACAGCAGTCGGATCCAATTGCAGACTCCCTCCCCAAAGCCCATTTTGGAGAGTAGGTCCCACATGTAGGTGTGTGTGATATTCTGTCAAAGGCCTTCTCCTGGTCCAGGCTGATGAGGCAGGCGTCCACCCCCCTGAATTGTATGTAGGTGATCGTATCCCTGAAGAGCATAAGGCTCTCAGAGAGATTGTCCTGCCCAGTACAACACGGTTTTTTTTGGAATGGATCACCGATCCCAGAGCAGACCTTAAGACAGTATTTTGTAGTCTACATGCAGCAATGATATTGGTTCCAATTTCTAATTTCCGCCCTCCTCCCCCTTCCGCTTGTGGATGAGTGTGATGATACCTTTCCTAATGGATTTGCTCATTGTTCCTGCCAGAAACAAAATGTCATACACCTCCTGCAGGTTCTGGCAAGTCAAATCCCACCGAGTCGAATACAGCTCGATAGAAAACATGGTTTTGTGTCGAAGAGGCCATGCCTCAGTTAATGAATTCAGTTTATTGAGGACATGACAAAGATGAGTGGTGAGACAAAAGTGGACGATATTGACTTCAGTCCTCCTCATGACAGACTGGTACAAAAGCTTGCTATCAGCGGTGAGATGGAAAGATGTATACGGAACTGGAGGAGTAGGAAGACAGAGGGGGCAGTGAATGGATGGTTTAAGGAATTGAGAGGTGTGATTATTGGTGTTCTGCAGGGATCATTGCTGGGAGCTCTGCTGTTTATGGTCGATTTGGAGGAAAACGTGGTTGGTTATTGAATAGGTTTGCATATTATACAATTATTGGTGGAATTTCAGATAGTGAGGAAGATTGTCAGAGGATACAGCAGGATATAGATTACTTGGAGACAAGGGCCGAAAAAATGCCAGTTGGAGTTTAATCCGGACAAATGGGAGGTAATCCATTTTCAAAGTGCAAGTGTAGATTTAATTGAGAATGTTAGAACCCTTAGGAGTATTCTGGATCAGTGGTGCTGGAAGAGCACAGCAATTCAGGCAGCATCCAACGAGCAGCGAACTCCTTGGATGCTGCCTGAATTGCTGTGCTCTTCCAGCACTACAGATTCAGAATCTGGTTTCCAACATCTGCAGTTATTGTTTTTACCCCTTAGGTGTATTAACATGCAGAGCGATGTGTGTGTGCAGGTTTACAGATCATTGAAGGTGGCAGCTCAGGCTTTTAAGGGAGTGAAAAAGGCCTATGGCATGCTTGCCTTCACTGGAAGGGGCATTGAGGATATGGATAGATGAGATACGCTGGAGCATCATAGAACTTTAATGAGGCCACACCTGCGATACTGTGTGTAGTTCTGGTCACCAGAAGGATGTGGATGCTTTGGAAAGGGTACAGAAAATGTTTACCCGGATGTTGCCTGGTATGGGGGCAGTTTAGCTGTGAAGAAAAGATGGATAGACTGGGGCTGTTCTCAATAGAATGCAGGCGTTTGAGGGAGCTGATCGAGGTTTATAAGATTGTTACTGGTGTGGACAGAGTGGACAGTATGAGGCTTTTTTCCCAGGGTTGAAGGGGTACAGGGGCCATAGGTTCATGGTGCGAGTGACGGAGGAAGGAAGCAGTTTGAAAGAGATGTGAGAGACAAGTTTTCCACAGAAAGGCTGCTGAGTGCCTGCATTGTGATGCCAGAGGAAGTGGTGGAAACAGACACGACAGCAGCTTTCAATAAACACCTGGACGAATACATGAATAGGAAGGGAAGAGAGGAATAGAAATCCTGGAATAAGAATCCTGTAAGACAGTTGTAGAAAGTAAGAACAAAATAACTTGGCAATGGCTTTGAGGGCCGAACGGCCTGTCAATGTGCTGCATTGTTCTTAGTTCTCTTAGAACATAGAACAGAGAAAAATACAGCGCAGCACAGGCCCTTTGGCCCTCGATGTTGCGCCGATCCAAGCCCACCTAACCTACAATAGCCCACTATCCTCCATATGCCTATCCAATGCCCGTTTAAATGCCCATAAAGAGGGAGAGTCAACACTGCTACTGGCAGGGCATTCCATGAGCTCACGACTCGCTGAGTAAAGAATCTACCCCTAACATCTGTCCTATACCTACCACCCGTAATTTAAAGCTACGCCCTCTCGTAATAGCTGACTCCATACATTGAAAAAGGTTCTCATGGTCAACCCTACCGAAACCCCTAATCATCTTATACACCTCTATCAAGTCACCCCTAAACCTTCTTTTCTCCAATGAAAACAACCCCAAGTGCCTCAGCCTTTCCTCATACGATCTTTCTACCATACCAGGCAACATCCTGGTAAAGCTCCTCTCCACCCGTTCCAGTGCCTCCACATCCTTCCTATAGTATGGCGACCAAAACTGCACACAATACTCCAGATGCCTACGCACCAGAGTCTTATACAACTGCAACATGACCACAGGACCCCGGAACTCAATTCCTCTACCAATAAAAGCCACTACACCATATGCCTTCTTCGCCGTACTATTTACCTGGGTGGCAACTTTCAGAGATCTGTGTACATGGACACCAAGATCTCTCTGCTCATCCACACTACCAAGTATCCGACCATTAGCCCAGTACCCCATCTTCTTGTTACTCTTACCAATATGAATTAATACAAACTTACCGACATTGAACTCCATTTGCCACCTTTCTGCCAAGCTCTGCAGTTTATATATATCCTGCTGTAACCTGAAACATCCTTCCTCACTGTCAACAACTCCACCGACTTTCGTATCATCCGCAAACTTGCTCACCCAAACTTCTAGCCCCTCCTCCAGGTCATTTATAAAAATGACAAACAGCAATGGTCGCAAAACAGATCCTTGCGGAACACCGCTAGTAACTGCACTCCAAGATGAACCTTTACCATCAACTACTACCCTCTCTTCTTCCAGCCAGCCAATTCCTAATCCAAACCTCCAACTCACCCTCAATGCCATACCTCCGTATGTTTTGCAGTAGCCTACCATGGGGAACCTTAACAAACGCCTTGCTAAAATCCAAATGCACCACATCTACCGCTTTAGCCTCGTCTACCCCCTTAGTCACCTTCTCAAAGAATTCAATAAGGTTTGTGAGGCACGGCCTGCCCTTCACAAAACCATGCTGACTATCCTTGATCACATTATTCCTATCCAGATGTTCATAAATCCTATTCCTTATAATTCTCTCTAAGACTTTGCCCACAACAGAAGTGAGACTCGCTGGCCTATAGTTACTAGGGTTATCCCTACTCCCCTTCTTGAACAAGGGAACCACATTTGCTAACCTCCAGTCTTCTGGCACTATTCCTGTAGACAACGAGGACATAAAAATCAAGACCAATGGCTCTGCAATCTCCTCCCTTGCTTCCCAGAGAATCCTAGGATAAATGCCATCAGGCCCAGGGGACTTATCTATTTTCACCCTTTCCAGAATTTCCAACACCTCTTCCCGACATACCTCAAAGCCGTCCATTCTAATTAATTGTGACTCAGTATTCACATCGGCAATAATGTCCTGTTCCTGAGTGATTACTGACGAAAAGTATTCTTCTTCTCTGTGTTCTACGATCCAGGACGTGAGCAAACTGCAGCTCCACGAGCTTGTTCCCATACCCTTTCCACAGAGCGAGTGTCAATACCCCTTCCACAGGAGGAGAGAGAGGGAGAGCTATATGAGATTGTGAAACAGTACTAATTTTAGTTTCTGGCATTACAGCAAATAATCAAGACTTGACCAGCATTGCAGAGTAGAAAGAAATCATGATTTAGCTACTGCTACATTGCTCTATATGGGATCTTGCTGTGCATCAATTGTCGTCATGCCATCTTTTTACGCAGTGAATCTTCTCATCAACTTACTCCTCATTTTGGAAAGGTTTCAAAAAGGTCTGGCCTGAAAATCAACTTCCGGCTGACATGTTTAATGTTTGGATGTTGCTGAGAGAGACAATCCCTGGGATTTTGCTCTGCCATCTCTAAAAGAAAATCTCTGTCATTTAATTGATCCAGTTTCTTTTATCCCAGGGAATTATTATTCGCTTGGAAAATCGAAAGAGAGAGAGACAGAGTTTGGGCAAGGTGAACATTGAAAAGAGCATCCTCCAAGAGGAGAACACAATCCTGAGGCCTATTCCACAGGCCGCACTCCGTGGGGCTCCATTTCAGTTGTGTCCCTTTATATTCCCAAAGACTGGTTTCATCTGTAGGACCCTAGTTTTTTTAACAGTCCTCTGGTTAACCGGGTCCTGTCAGATTATGGGCCTGTCATTTTAAAACAGGCTTGAAGCCTCGGGTTAAAGTAACCAAGGTCTTCAGATTTGACACAAAGTTTTTAACCCCCACGTCCCCACCCACAGTGAGTGTCTCAGAGACAGAACTTCCCAAAGAGGAAGTAAAATCCTAAATGTCAAGCTGTCTCTTAAAGACTTGTTATAATGTCAGAGTAATAATGTGTGAATGTTCACATTGAGAGTGAGAGAGAGACTTGTAAATGAGAGAGAGGCAGGAGAAAGACAGAGAAGGTGGGTGGAAGGGAGAGACATTTGAGATTGTGCAGTTGCAGTTACGTCAGTAGTTGCAACAAACATTGAACATTTAAGCAGCCCCCATCAGAAATATCGAGCTGATCTTGCTGTTGACATGTTGCTGCCTGTGAGATCTTGCTGTGCTCTGACAGCCTGCGGCAATGCGATCGAAGAAACGAGCGTTTCAATAAACCAATAGCTTTAATGCTGCCCGGTGGGTTTGTGATTGAAATCTCTGAACCTTTTCTTCCCAATTTGATCGGACTTGGGTTAACTGAGGTGTGTTTTGTGTGAAGGAAAACTACTTGCTGAGTAATTTGTTTGAAAACAAAGCCACCTTTCCAGTTCCAATAACCTTTTCCCCTCCCACTCTCTCCACCCACCCCTTGCAGGAATTGCTATTTTGAAACTATGACAGGTCTAGAAATCCTTCCCTTGGATAGTCGTATCCTCCAGAGGGGAATGTCGGACATCAGCCTGAGGTCTATTCGACAGGCCGCACCCCATGGGGCCCGTGTGAGTTGTGTCTATTTGTTAGCCTGAGGTTTGATTTCCTCTGGGTTGCCCTCGATATTTAAAGGTCTCTGGTTAACTGAGATTGATTGTGGCTCTGTCATTTTAATGCTAGTTTGAAGCCTGTGGTTAAATAACCAGGGCCTTGGGATTTGACACAAGCATGTTAAGTATCTGACACACAGGACTCCAAAAAGAGGAAATTAAAACCCTGAATGTGAAACTCTCCTTAAAAACTTGGTATAATGTCAGAGTAATGTGTGGTGTGTGGGCAGGATGGACGAGACAGGATAAAGACAGAGAGAGGGGGGGGGGGGGTGGTAGAGAGAGAGAATTATAGCTGGCAGTCACACTGACATCAGGAAAATCCCAAGAGGGAACCTCAGCAAATATCCCCACGGTCTGACCAGTTCTTCGAGGCGACTGAGGTGTCATTGTTTACTGTTTTCAAACTGCACAGCTAACCATTAGAAAGCATAAAAATGTTTAAATGTTGAAAAGGAAAGAAGGAATTATCAAGCTTTCCTGTGCTAGAGTTAACATGACAATGTTCACGGAGATCCAACGAAGTTCAATCCTGACATTAACATCTCAACAGGACAGGCAGTTCTCTGGGAGGGGGTTGAGAGACATTGCAATGTGTCTGACACTCTGGGGTGAAGACAATAAACCCCTCAGGGAGAATAAACCTACAGAGGAATATGTCAAATTAATTCTCATGTTATTTCTCTCTCTGTCGAGAGAGAGAGCAGCTCGCACTGTCTGATAGAGATTGTCTGTGGTGGGGGTGTGTGCCGGGGTGGGGGGTGCAGAGAGAGTGACAGACAGATTGATGTACATGTGTGTGTAGAGAGAGAGGGATAGACAGAGAGAGACTTTTGAGAATATTTGGTATCTGCAACAACAGTTGACATAGAAACAGCTTCACACAGGAGAAAGGAATCAGATTCCAGGGCCGGCTGCTGCTGTCGTGCTGGGCTGGGAACAATGTCAGCTGGGTTGTGTCTTTGAGTAAGGTGCACATTATCGCTGATCTTATGAGGGAAGGATATGCTTCAGTGGAGAGATCAACATAAATGTAGTTCTTCAGGTGAAGTACTCGCTTCTGACAGTAGCATTGGACACAAAACCCTGTTTACCTCATTTAAAAAAAGAGCAGAGTTTATTTAAAAATACGCACAGTGAATTGTTGGATGCTGAATAAATGTCTCGCCACGAGGAGAGCCTGGAACCAGCCACGAGAATGTCGTCATCAAATGGGTCCGAAGCAAAGGACATGCAAATGGAATCAAATTGTATTTGCACTTTGCATTTACCCCTGTTGACCTAAGAGATGGGTGAATGTGCTGTGGTTCGTTTGGCCATGAGATTGTTTTGCAAGTTGTACTAAATTGGAGGAAGTCCAATTTTGATGGTACTTGCCAAGAACATTCAATAGCTGTTTGGCAGCAGATACCCGCAGGTAAAGGAACAGCTAAAAAATGGGAAGCCATCATAAATGAGCTAATCAGAGTACAGAAGTAAGGTGGAATACAGGGCGGGCAGGTGTAAGGTGGAGTAAACATTCCATTAGGCACCCTGGACTAAAACCCTCTGAATTTGGGACATGAGATGGGGTATTCATATTTAAACTAAGAGTCAGTGAGCTCTCTGGCTGAGACTGGGCAGAAAGGTGCAGAGCTGGGCAGAAAGGTGGCAGATGGAATTCAATGTAGCTAAGTGCGAGGTGATTCACTTTGGGAAGAATAACAAAAAGATGGGGTACTGGGCTAATGGTCGGATACTTGGTAGTGTGGATGAGCAGAGGGATCTTGGTGTCCATGTGCACAGATCTCTGAAAGTTGCCACCCAGGTAAATAGTGCGGTGAGGAAGGCATATGGCGTACTGGCTTTTATTGGTAGAGGAATTGAGTTCCGGAGTCCTGAGGTCATGATGCAGTTGTATAAGACTCTGGTACGGCCGCATCTGGAATATTGTGTGCAGTTTTGGTCGCCATACTATAGGAAGGATGTGGAGGCATTGGAACGGGTGCAGAGGAGGTTTACCAGGATGTTGCCTGGTATGGAAGGAAAATCGTATGAGGAAAGACTGAGGCACTTGGGGCTGTTTTCACTAGAGAAAAGAAGGTTTAGGGGTGACTTGATTGAGGTGTACAAGATGATTAGGGGGTTAGATAGGGTCGACAGTATGAACCTTTTCCCGCGTATTGAGTCGGGTATTACAAGGGGGCATAGCTTTAAATTAAGGGGGGGTAGATATAGGACTGATGTTAGGGGTAGGTTCTTCACTCAGCGAGTCGTTAGTTCATGGAATGCCCTGCCAGTAACAGTGGTGGACTCTCCCTCTTTATGGGCATTTAAGAGGGCATTGGATAGGTATATGGAGGATAGTGGGTTAGTGTAGTTTAGGTGGACTTGGATCGGCGCAACATCGAGGGCCCAAGGGCCTGTACTGCGCTGTATTCTTCTATGTTCTATGTTCTATGTTCTATGTCTCCAAATGTAGAAGAGACCACTTCGGGTGCAACGGACACAATAGACGAGTTGTTAGGATGCATAGAAATATCTCTGCCAGATGTGGAAGGATCCTTTGGGACCTTTGTCAGAGGGAAGGGGGGAGGTGTGGATGCAGGTTTTATACAGCTTGCAGCGATAACGGAAGATGTCGAAGTGGAAGGTGGGTTGGTGAGGTGTGTGGAACTAACCAGGCAATTACTTTTGGAATAATCTCTGTGGACTGCTTCCACATTCACTCCGTGACTCCCTGATGAGGTCCAAGCCTCTCCACCAACCGACCCGTCACTCCCTGCACCTTCGCCTGCCACCGCATGAAGTGTAAAACTTGCACCCACACCTTCCTGCTCACCCCTGTCCAAGGCCCCAAAGGATCCTTCCACATCTGGCAACGATTGTTTTGTGCATCCAAACACCTCATCTACTGTGTCTTTTGCTCTTGGTGGTGTCTACTGCACATTGGCGAGACAGGACGACAACCGATTCGGGACAGACAATATGGCTTTGTGCATGCGATTTCGTGTCTGACTGACTTGATGTTTTGAAGAGGATTGATAAGAAGGCGTTTGGTATGCTTTCCTTCATTGGACAGAGTATAAAGTATAGGAGTGGGGGATCATATTGCAGCTGTACAGGACATTGGTTAGGCCACTCTTGGAATACTTTGTGCAATTCTGGTCTCCCTTCTATTGGAAGGATGTTCAGAAACCTGAAAGGGATCAGAAACATTACAAGGATGTTGCCAGGGTTGAAAGATTTGAGCGACAGGGAGAGGCTGAATAGGCTGGGGCTGTTTTCCCTGGAGTGTCAGAGGCTGAGGGATGACCGCGTAGAATTTTATAAAATCATGAGGAGAATGGATAGGAGAAATAGACAAGGTCTTTTCCTTGGTTTGGGGAGCCCAGAAATAGAGGGGAAAGGTTTAGGGTGAGAGGAGAAAGATATAAAAGTGACCGAAGGGGCAACCTTTTCTCGCAGAGGGTGGTACGTGTATGGAATGAACGGCCAGAGTAAGTGGTGGATGCTGTTAAAATTACAGCATTTAAAAGGCATCTGGATGGGTACATGAATAGGAGTGGGGGTTTGGAGGGATATGGGCCGGGTGCTCGCAGGGGGGACTAGATTGGGTTGGGATATCTGGTCGGCAGGGACGGGTTGGACCGAAGATTCTGTTTCCATGCTGTACATCTCTATGACTCTATGAAAGCAGAGCAGTGGACGTGATCTATATGGACTTCAGTGAGGCACTTGACAAGGTTCCTCATGGTAAACTGTTTAGCAAATTATGATCATGTGGAATATCGGGAGGACTTGCCATTTCACTGTAGAATTGGCTCAAAGAGGGTGGATGATTATTTTTCAGACTGGAGGCCCATGACGAGCGGTGCTGGGTCCACTGTGTTCTGTCAATTGCATAAATTATATAAGAGGCATAGTTCCTAACTGGAAGATGGCAATAAATTTGGAGGTGCAGTCGACAGCGAAGAAGCTAACCTCAGAGTACAGCAGGATCTTGATCTGATGGGCCACTGGGCTGAGGAGTGGTAGATGGATTTTAATTTAGATAAATGTGAAGTGCTCCATTTTGGGAAGGCAAATTAGGGCAGGACCTGTACACATTATGGAATGGTCCCGTGGATATTGCTGAACAAAGAGACTTTGTAGTGCAGGTTCATAGTCCTTGATAATGGAATTGCAGGGAGACAGGATAGTGAAGAAGGCATTTGGTATACTTTCCTGCATTGATCAGAAGGTCATGTTTTGGCTGCACAGGACATTGGTTAGGACACGTTTAGAATGCTATTTTCACTTCTGGTCTTCCTGCTGTAGGAATGATGCTGTGAGATTTGAAAGGGTTCTGACAAGATTTATAAAGATGTTGCCAGTGTTGGAGAGTTTGAGCTATAGATAGAGGCTGAATCGACTGGGGCTATTTCCCCTGGAGCATTGGAGGCTGAGGGGTGACCTTACAGAAATTTATAAAATTATGCGGGGCATGGATATGATGAAGAAGTAAAGACGTTTCCCCGGTGCAGGGGATTCCAGAACTGAAGGGTATACGTTTAAGGAGAGGGGAAAGAATTGGAAGAGATCTAAGGGGCAGACTATTCACGCAGATGGTGGTGTGTGTATGAAATGCGCTGCCAGAGAAAGTGGTGGATGTGTGTACTGTAACACTTAAAAAACACCTGGATGGGTATTTCAATAAGAAGAGTTTGGGAGCAAATTGGCGAAATGCGAGCAAATGGAACTGGATTAATTCAGGATATTTGGTCTTAATAGACGAGTGGGACTGAAGGGTCTGTTTCTGCACTGAACGGCTCCGTGACTCTCTGACTCTATTTGATGCGTTTATCCCTCTCTCTCTACACACGCATAATTCTATTTACCTCTGTCTGTATCTCTCTCTCTCTCTCTGTTTGTCTCTCTCTCTGTCCCCCCCACACAGGCAATCTCAAGCAGAGGGAGCTGCTGTCTCTTACGACAGAGAGAGAAATTACATGCGTTGACAATTACTTTGTCATATTCTACTGAAGATTTATTCTCCTTGAGGGGTTCACTGTCTCGACCCCAGTGAGCAGGATACATTGCAATGTCT
Organism: Chiloscyllium plagiosum; assembly: GCF_037043375.1. Lineage (NCBI taxonomy): Eukaryota > Metazoa > Chordata > Chondrichthyes > Orectolobiformes > Hemiscylliidae > Chiloscyllium > Chiloscyllium plagiosum. The sequence continues at coordinate 17,929,319 of NW_028270190.1, forward strand.
CTCAGTCCCCTCCCAGAAAGCTGTCTGTCCCATTGAGATGTCAGTGTCAGGATATGAACTTCGTTCGATCTCCCTCAACATTGTCATGTTAATTCTAGCACAGGAAAGCTTGATCATTCCCTGTTTCCTTTTAAGGCTTTTTAAAGCTTTGTAATGTATATCAGTGCAGTTTGAAAATATTAAACATTGACCGCTCAGGAGCCTCGAAGATTCTTTGTCCCTAAATCTACTCCAAACACAAAACTGGCCAGACCGGGGGGATATTTGCTGAGGTTCACTCTTGGGATTTTCCTGGGTTCAGTGTGACTCCCAGATATAACTCTCTCTCTCTCTATCCCTCTCTCTCGCTGTCTTTATCCGTATCTCGTCCATCGCTGCCCACACATCACATATTACTCTGAAATTACACCAAGCATTTGAGGAGAGTTTCACATTCAGGGTTTTAATTTCCTCCTGTGTGTCAGACAATTAACATGGTTGTGTCAAATCCCAAGGCCCTGGTTATTTTAACCTCAGGCTTAAAACTTGCTTTAAAATGGCAGAGCCACAATCAATCTCAGTTAACCAGAGACCCTTAAAAATCCAGGGTGTCCCAGAGGAAATCAAACCTCGGGCTAACAAATAGACACAACTCACACGGCACCATGGGGTTTAGCCTGTCGAATAGGCCTCAGGCTGATGTCCGCCCCTCCCCTCTCGAGGAAGCTTCTGTCTGAGGGAAGGATTTCTTGTCCTGTCGTAGTCTCAAAATAGCAATTTCTGCAAGTGGTGCGTGGAGAGAGTGAGAGAGAAAAAGATTATAGGAACTGGAAAAGAGGGGGGGGTGATTTTCAAATAAATTACACAGCAAGATGTCATTCCTTCACATAAAACACCCCTCAGCAAACCCAAGTATGATCAAATTGGGAGAAAAGTTTGGGGATTTCAATCCAAGAACCATTGGGCAGCCTTAAAACGTTTAGTTTATCAAAACGGTATCAGAGCACAACAGGATCTCACAGGCAGCAACATGTCAGCAGCAAGATTAGCTCGATATTTCTGATAGGGGCTGCTTAAAGGTTCAATATTTGTTGCAACTACACGCACTGACATAACTGTTATTTCACAATTTCAAATGCCTCTCCCTCCTTCCCTCTCTCTCTTTCTCCTTCCTCGCTCTCCTTCAGAAGTCTCTTTCTCACTTCCACTGTCAATTTGAACATCATTACTTTGGAAAAAGTCTTTAAGAGACAGTTTGAAATTTAGGGTTTTAATTTCCTCTTTGGGAAGTTCTGTATCTCAGACACCCGCTGCGGGTGGGGACATGGGGGTTAACAAGTTTGTGTCAAATCCGAAGACCTTGGTTACTTTAACCCCAGGCTTCAAACCTGTCTTAAAATGACAGGGCATAAATCTGACAGGACCCAGTTAACCAGAGGCCTGTTAAAAAAAGAGTCCAGCAGATTAAACCAGTCTTTGGGGAATAAAGAGACACAACTGAGATGGGGTCCCACAGAGTGCGGCCTGTGGAATAGGCCTCAGGACTGTGTGCCAATCTTGGAGGATGCTCTTGTTCAAAGTTCACCTTGTCCCAAACTCTTTATCTCTCTCTCTTTGGATGTTCCAAGCGAATAATAATTCCCTGGGATAAAAGAGACAGGGTCAATTAAAAGACGGAGAAAAAAAGCTCAGAGAGATGGCACAGCAAGATTCCAGGTAATTCCTCTCCTAGTAACATCCAAACATTAAACATGTCAGATGAAAGTTGAATTTTCAGGCCAGACAATTTTGAAACCTTTACACTATGAAGTTTTAGCTGATGAGAAGACTCACTGCCTCTAAAGGTAGCCTGGTGTCAGTTGATGCACAGCAAGATCCCATATGGAAGCATGTAGCAGTAGCCACATCATCTGATTCTTTTCTCCTCTGCAATGCTGATCAAGTGTTAATTATTTGCTCTAATGTCAGTATCTAACATTACTGCTGTTTCACAATCTCAAATAGCTCTCCCTCTCTCTCCTACTGTGGAACGGGTATTGACATTCACTCTGTGGACAAATTATAGAGCAAACTCATGGAGCTGCAGATTGATCAGGCCATGGATTCGAGAGCACAGAACAACACAGCACAGGAACTGGCACTTCCACCCTCCAAGCCTGCGCCAATACTTTTTGTCATTATTTTCTGAAACAAATTACACAGCAAGCGGTCATTCCTTCATACAAAACATCCCTCAGCAAACCCAAGTGCGATCAAATTGTGAAAAAAGTTCGGGAATTTCAATCCCAGATCGATCGGGCAGACTTAAAGCTATGGGTTTATCAGAACAGTTGTTGCTTCGATCGCATTGCCACAGACTGTCAGAGCACAGCAGGATTTCACAGGCAGCAACGTGTCAGCAGCAAGATCAGCTCCATTTTTCTGATGGCAGCTGTTTAAAAGTTCAATCTTTGTTGCAACTACAGGCACTGACATAACTGCTATTTCACAATCTCAAATGCTTCTCCCTCCCTTTCTCCGGCCTCTCTCACGTTTATAAGTCTCTCTCTGTCACTCCCAAAATCAATGTGAACATTCACACATTATTACTCTGACATTATAAAAAGTCTTTCAGAGACAGGTCGACATTTAGGGTTTCAATTTCCTCTTTGGGATGTCCTGTCTCTCAGACACTTGCTGGGGGTGGGGACTTGGGGTGTTAACAAGTTTGTGTCAAATTCAAAGCCCTTTTCCCTTCAACCCCAGGCTTCAAACCTGTATTAAAATGACAGGGCCACAATCTTACAGGACCCAGTTAACCAGAGGCCTGTTTAAAAAAAGGGTCCAACAGAGGCACCCATTCTTTGGGGAAATAAAGAGACACAACTGAAGGTGGGGCCCCACGGAGTGCGGCCTGTGGAATAGGCCTCAGGTCTGTGTGCCCTCTTGGAGGATGCTCTTGTTCAAGTTGACCTTGTCCCAAACTCTCTCTATCTTTGGATTTTCCAAGTGAATATTAATTCACTGGAATAACAGAGATGGGATCAATTAAAGGACAGAGCAAGACACGTTTAGAGATGGCACAGCAAGATCCCAGAGATTGCCTCTCTCAGCAACATCCAAACATTAAACATGTCAGCTGGAAGTTGATTTTCAGGCCAGACACGTTTGAAACCTTTCCATAATGAGGAGTTCTGGAATTCCTCCAACACCAGGGAAAAGTCTTTAGCTCTTCACCCTATCCATTCCCCTCATAATTTTATAAACTTCTGTAAGATCATCCATCAGCCTCCGATACTCCAGGGAAAAAAAGCCCCAGACTATTCTGCCTCTCCCAATAGCTCAAACACTCCAACTCTGGAAACGTCCTTGGAAATATTTTCTGAATGCTTTCTAGTTGCATGATATCGTTCCTACAGCAGGAAGACCAGAAATGAACACAGTATTCCAAACATAGTCTAACCTATGTGCGATACAGCCGTAGCAAAACGCCCACCTCCCTTACTCAATGTTCTGGCCAACAAATGAAGGCATACCAAATGGCTTCTTCACCATCCTGAGTAGCTGCAACGCCACTATCAAGGAACTGTGAACCTGCACTCCAAAGTCTCTATGCTCAGTAACACCTCCCAGGACCTTACCCTACAGTGTCTAAGTCCTGCTTTGATTTGCCTTCCCAAAGTGCAGCACCTTACATTTTCCTAAATTAAACTCCATCTGCCACTCCTCAGTTTATGGGTCCATCTGATCAAGCTCCTGTTGTAATCTGAGGGAAGCTTCTTCGCTATCCTCTGCACCTCCAATTTTGGTGAAATCTGCGACTTAGTAACTGTGCCTCCTATGTTCACATCCAAGTCATTTATATAACTGAGAAAACACATTGGACCCAGCACCGATCCTTGTGGGACACCGCTGTTTATAGACCTCCAGACCGATCCACTAACACCCTCTGTCTCTTCTCTTTCAGCCAATTCTACTATCGAAGTGACCAGTTCACCCATTATTTCACGTTATCCAACCTTGTTAAACAGTCTACCATGAGGAACCTTGTCAAGTGCCTTATTGAAGTCCATATAGTTCACGGCCACCACTTTGTTTTCATCAATCCTCTTCAAACATTCTTCAAAAGACCAAGTCAGTGCGACACGAATTCCCATGAACAACGCCATATTGCCTATACCGAACCAGTCCTTGCGTTACCCAATGCATGTAAGTGCTGTCCATCAGGATTCACTCCAACAAACTTCACACTACTGATATCAGACTCAGCGGTCTATAGTTCCCCTTGGTTTTCCTTCCAGTCTTTCCCATCCACGTTAGCCAACCGCCAGTTTTCCGCAACCTCACCTATGGCTATCGATAATAAAAACATCTCAGCAAGTGGCCCAGAAATTACTTCACAGCTTCCCATAGAGTTCCAGGGTACACTTAATCACGTCCCGGGTGTTCATCATCGTTTCCGTGATTTAAAACATCCAGCACCGCCTCCATCTGTCATGTGGACATTATTCAAGATGTCGCCATTTATTTTTCCAAATCTCTAGTTTTTCATATCCTTTTCCAAAGTGAACACTGAGGCAAAATATTCATTTATTATCTCCCCCATCTCCTGCAATTCTACACATAGGCTGATCTTAGAGTGGCCCTATTCTCTCTCCCATTACCTCTATCTTCTCAATGTATTTGTAAAATTCCTTTGCATTCTCTTAAACCCTATTGCCAAAGTTATCCCATGTCCCCTTTTGGCCCTCCAGAATTCCCTCTTAAATATACTTGTACTGCCTTAATACTCTGCAAGGCATACACTCAATCCCTGCTGTCTATTCCTGACGTATGTTGCCTTCTTTAACATGACTAAAACCTTACCTTCTCCAGTCCCCCAGCACTCCCTGCACCTATGCAGAGAGAGGGTCAGTTTATTATTCAATAGCTCCTTGGTACTGACACTGGGCTTTTGTGGTGAGATGTGGTGTGGTGAAAAACACAGGAGGGAGATGCTTCAGAGGCAGAGGAAACTCCGATTGCATTAAAACATTGACAAGAAAATAAATATTCAGAACAACCAGTGCGAGGCATCAAGTGAATTGAGACTTGTCTCACCGCTGTAACTCCCAAGTTCACCCTTAAGGCTCTAACTTGGTACAGTGGATTTTGACTTACAGAGAGCGGTTAATTATTGGGTGACAGGGGAAAGGAGAGAGAGAGAGAATAAACAGGAATCCCGCGGTCCTCTCGGGTTCCGCTTCCCTGGGCCCTGCCCTACACCGTCAGCCCTGAAACCCACCCTTCCTCCCCTCTCATACTGAGCTGGGACAGAGGGTCTCGATAACCTTCTTCCAATCCCCAGAGTGGCTTCTGTTGGTTTGGAGAGTGGTGGATGTCCCTGGCACTACCCCCAGTTGGTCTCTCGGCTCTCCAGTCACATCTCACCAGTACATTGAGGGTTGTGGATGTGAAGATTGCTCGCTCTCCTTCTTTTCCTGAGTCGGTGACTGGCTGTAGCCGATTTTCTTGATGCTAGCCAGACCACTAACTCAACAAACCCCAGAGATCAGGGATCCCCAGTAATACTGGCTGGAGAATCTCTTGCCAAATCTGGATTGGATCATTGAGCTATTGTCCCTCCTCTCGGGGCTGAATGAGCTTCCTGAGTATTCGATGAGTGTGAATGGTTCTCCAATTAAAGTCAGTGGGTGAACCATAGTTTTAAATGTCCATTATTTCTCTTCGATGTGTGTAGGAAAAAGATGTCGCTGATAATTTGATGGCCTTCCCATTTAAGACAAACAGATTTGCATGTCGTACAAAGGCGTGGAATACTCAGTATCTCTGCATTCAAGCAAATGATTAAAAGTTGGATGGTTGTGTAATTTTGCAAGCTGCAGAATGTCTCTGTTGTTTGCTTTTCAGGCTGGTGCTTATTGTCTTGAAGAGTGTGGTGCTGGGAAGGCACAGCAAGTCAGGCAGCATCCGAAGAGCAGGAGAGTCGATATTTGAGGCATAATCCCTTCATCAGGAATAGGGGGCTGGGGAAGGGTGCTGAGAGATAAATAGGAGGGTGAGAGTGGGGTTGTGTGAAGGTAGCTGGAAAGGTGATTGGTAGATAATGGCGGGGTGATGATGGTGATAGGTCGGAGCAGAGGGTGGACTGAAAGGTGGGAAGAAGGATGAACATGTAGGACAGTTCATGAGGGTGGTGCTGAGATGAAGGGTTGGATCAGGGATGAGGTGGGGTGGAGGGCAAATGAGGAAACTAGTGAAGTTGATGTTGATGCCATGTGGTTTGAGGGTCGCAAGGTAGAAGATGAAGTGTTCTGCTTCCAGACGTCGGGGTCTTGGATTTGGCGGTGGAGGAGGACCATGACTTGGCCACAGGCCAGTGTTGTTGTTTGATGCGTGTGTCCCAGAGATTTTCCCTGAAACTTTCCTCAAGTTAGTGTCCTGTCTCCTCAATGAAGAAGGGATACCATCAAGGGCAACAGACCCAGTAGATTAGGTGGTTGGATGTGCAGAAAAATCTCTGCCAGATGTGGTAGGTTGCTTTGTGGCCTTGGCCAGAGGTGAGCAGGGAGGTGTGTGTGCATGTTTCACACTTCGTGCGGTGGCAGGGGAAGCTGCAGGGTGATGGTGAGGTGGGGGTGGGTGGGTGGGGGTGGAGTGGATATCACCAGGGAGTCACAGAGCGAATTTGGAAGCAGATATTGTTCCCTCTGTGACTCCCTGGTTAAGTCTACACTTCCCACCAATCCACACTATACTCCCGGCACCTTCCCTTCTGACCGCAAGAGGTGTAAAACCTGCACCCACACCTCACCCTCACCTCTGACCAAGGTCCGAAAGGATCCTTCCATATCTGGCCGATATTTTCCTGCGCATCCGAACAACTCATCTACTGTGTCCGTTGTACCTGATGTGGGCTCCTCGACATTGGGAGATAGGACACTAACACGCAGATCATTTCAGGGAACATCGCTGGGGCACACGCACGAAACAAACCCAATGCCCTGTGACTGAAGACTTCAATTCCCCCTCCCACTCCACGATGAACATGCAGGTCCTCTGCCTCCTCCACTACTAAATCCAAGGTTCTCAACGTCTGGAAGAAGAACGCCTCATCTTCCAACTTAGGACCCTCCGACCACATGGCATCAACATTGAATTCACCAGTCTCCTCATCTCCGCTCCACCCAACCTCACCCCAGAACCAACCCTACAACTCGGAACCGTCCTCTTGAGGTGTCCTATCTGTTCATCTTCCTTCCCAACTATGCACTGCACCCTCCACTCCGACCTAACACCCTCTCCCCCACCTGCATGTACCTATCACCTTCCCAGATACCACCCCCAGCCTCGCCACCAAACCCCCCGTTTATTTTTCAGCTCCCTTCCCCCTGTCCCACATTCCTGATGATGGGCATATGGCCGAAACATCGACTCTCCTGTTTCTCGGACATTGCCTGAACTGCTGTGCTTTTCCAGCACCAAACATTTCGACTCTGATCGCAAGCATCTGCAGCCCTCACTTTCTCCTTCACTGTCTTTTAGCTGAGACATTTGTGGAGGCCTTCCTTTATCTTACCCCTGTTCCAGACTGCTGCCCCAAGGCTTGCTTATTGCCGACTCTGTCTTAGCCAGACAACTCAGTGACTCTTCGTTTAAATGTAAATTCCACAAACCCATGTCCAAGTCTAGAGGGTTTTAGTCCAGGGTGTCTAATGGGAATTTTTACCCCAACTAACACCTACCAGCCCTGTATTTCATCTTGGTTCTGTATTCTGATTATCTCATGTTTGGCAGCTTCCCATTTTTAGCTGTTCCTTCACCTGCGAATAACTGCTACCAATCAAATATTTAATATTCTTGCCAAATACCATCAACATTTGCCTTCCTCCAACTTAGTACAACTTGCAAAACAAGCTCTTGGCCAAATGAACCACAGCACATTCACCCATCTCTTAAGTCAATAGGGATAGTATGCAAAGTGTAAAAGCAATTAGATTCTATTTGCATGTTCGTTTGCTTCGGACCCATTTGATGACGACATTCTCGTGGCTGGTTCCAGACTCTTCTCGAGGCGAGACATTTATGCAGCATCCAACAATTCAATGTGAGTGTTTCATTAAATAAAGTCTCCTGTTTTTTTTAATGACAGAAATAGGATTTTGTGTGCAATGCTGCTGTCAGAAGCATGTACTTCATCTGAGGAAATACTTTCGTACTGATCACTCCACTGGAAGCGTTACCTTCCCACACAATATCAGCGATAAGGTGCACTTTACTCAAAGACAAAAAACAGCTGACATCTTGCAAGTGGACAACATGACAGTGAAGCATTTCTTCCCCATTGCTCCTGATAATGTGACAGTCTGTATACTCTGGTTCTGGTTCGCTTGCATTTAAATCAAAGACTTTAACTGTTGCATCATTTGTAACAAATTTAAGTTCCAGTCATGAGCAATAGCTCAACACGATCTGATCATGGAATCCAGGGGAAGGTAAAAATTGTTGTTAATTAAAGGAAGACGTGTATAAAGCTGATGTTGGGTGGGAGGGGAGAATTATGGTCAGTGGCAGTGTCCCAACCCATGCTCCAGAGGTGTGTGTTAACATCTACGAAGAGGTTGATTAGAAAAAAAGGTTAGTTTTTCTAAAAATCCATATAAAAAGCTGACGTTAAACCCTGCTTCTGGGGATTCGGAACACTTTCGAATTCAGTAAAGCACGTTTAATCAAAATAATGCATTAAGAGGAGAATAACAACATGAAAATAAGCTCGTGAGAGACAAAAACAAGAGTTTTAACAGCTTTCTCAAGAAAAACTAAAAGGTAATCATAAAAGACAGATATGCACCGACAAGTGGCAGAGGCAAGGAAACCTGCAATTGTGACGGTATGAATAACAGAGAAATAAGGATGATATTTTGGGTCTGTCTTCAGAGAGGAACAATCACTCCATTTCTCAATAATAAAGAGAAGCAATGTCTTAGTGAAAATGAGCAGATCGATGAATTGGTCATTAGTGAACAGAAGTAGTATTGGGAAATTAATATAATCCTAGAATCTGAAGATCAACATTCGGAATCCTCAGAATATTGGTTGCAGAGATCATGATCTTTCTCTGCCAATCTGGTACATATTTGTCTTTTCTGATCAGCTTTTGGTTTATCTGTAGAACGCTTTTTCAAACAATTACATCTCTATCACTGGTTTAATTTCATGTTGTTTTCTCTCTTAATGTATTTTTTTCGTCCTACTGTACTGAATTTAAAAATGTGTTCTGAATCCCCAGGCCTGGGGTTTAACACCAGCATTTATAAACCAAACTGTTCATTCCCACTGCACCACAAGACACCCATCCCACCCAACATCATCTTTATACACTACTTTCATTAATTAACAACAATCTTTATCTTCCCCTGAATTCCATGATTAAATTTTGTTGAGCTTTTGCTCATGATTGGAACTTTAATTTGTTTCAAATGATGAAACAGTTACAATCTTTGATTTAATTGCTAACAAAGCAGACTACAGATTCCCCCACCTTACCCCAGTTCCAACATTCCAGCTCAGCAGTGTCCTCATGACCTGTCCTACCTGTCAATCTCCCTTCCCACCTAACTGCTCCACACTCCCCTCTGACCTATCGCCTCCATTCCCACCCCATTCACCTATTGCACTCTTTGCTACCTTACCCCACCTTCCTCTCTGACCTATCGCCTTCATCCCCACCCCCATTCACCTATTGTACTCTTTTTTACCTTCTCCCCAGCCTCCCCCCCCCCCCTTTATCGCTCCACCTTGGAGGCGTCCTGCGTCTATTCCTGATGAAGGGATTTTGTCCGAAACGTCGATTTTCATGCTCCTTGGATGCTGCCTGACCTGCTGTGCTTTTCCAGCACCAGTCTGATCTAAAGAATACAGAGTATGCAGACTGTCACTTTTTCAGCAGCAGTGGGGAGGCAATGCTTCACTGCCAGATTGTCCAATTGCCAGATGTCAGCTGAGTTGTGTCTTTGAGTAAAGTGCTCATTATCGCGGAGCTTATGATGGAAGGGTATGTTGTCAGTGGAGAGATCAACATAAAAGTATTTCCTCAGATGAAGTGCTGCTTGTGACAGTAAGTATTGCATGCAAAACTATTTACCTCGTTAAAAAAACAAGTGGAAGTTGTTTAATTAAACACACACATTGAGTTGATGGTTGCTGAATAAATGTCTCTCCGTGAGCAGAGTTTGGAACAAGACACTGGTGCATTGGCATTAAATTAATTTCAAGCAAAGGAACATGCAAATGGAATCAAATTGTTTTAACACTTTGCATTCTATCCCTGTTGACCTAAGAGAAGGATGGACATGTTGCGGTTCGTTTTGCCACAATGAATGTTTTGTAAGATGTAAATGCCTGGCTGTATCAGAAGGAGAGGCCCAACAGGGACAGTGACATAAGTTGAGGACTCAAGGGCAGAGTCATTAACTGGTTCAGAGTAGAGATGGTTCAGGTTGGTGACACTTTTTAATGCTTCTCTCTGTCTGTTTCTCTTCATTTGGTTCGATTGCTCCTTCTCTCTCTCTCTTTCTCTCTCTGACTGTCTCCCACTCTTCCTCCCTCTCGCTATCATTGTCCCTCTCTCTCGCTCACTCTTTCTGTCTCAGTGTCTCTCTCCGTCTGTCTCTTTCTCTGTCACTGATTCTCTCTCTCTCTCGCACTCTGTCTGTCTCTCTGTCTCTGACACTGTCTCTCTCTCTTCCTCTCCCAATGTCTCTCTCTCTCTCCCACTCTCTCTCTCTCTCTCTCTCTCTCTCTCTCTCTCTCTCTCTCTCTCTCTCTCTCTCTCTCTCTCTCTCAATGTCTCTCTTTCTCACTGTTTCTTGTCAATCTTCTTTTCACTCTCACTGTTTTGTTGTCTCCCTCAATGAATCTCTCTGACTCTCTCTGTTCCTTTTTCTGGCTCGTTCCCCCGCTCTGTCTGGATTAGTGGTGCTGGAAGAGCACAGCAGTTCAGGCAGCATCCAAGGAGCTTCGAAATCGACATTTCGGGCAAAAGCCCAGGATGAAGGCCTGATGAAGGGCTTTTGCCCGAAACGTCGATTTCGAAGCTCCTTGGCTGCTGCCTGAACTGCTGTGCTCTTCCAGCACCACTAATTCAGAATCTGGTTTCCAGCATCTGCAGTCATTGTTTTTACCCCCGCTCTATCTCTCATGTCTCTCTCTCGTTGTGTCTCTCTCTGTGTCTCTCTCCGTTTCTGAATTCCTCTCTCTCTGTCCTTCACAGTATCTCTGTCTCTTGTCTCTCTCTCTTTCTCTTTTAAACAGTTTCTCTCTTAACCTGTCTCTCTTTCTCACTATCCATCTCACTCTGTCCCTCTTTCTCCTTCTGTTCCTGTGTCACTCTCATTCTCTCTCTGTTTCATGCTTTCTGTCTCTTTATCTCCGTCACTGTCTCTCCCTCTCGCTCTTTCTGTCGTAGTAACTCGCCATCTCTCTGTCTAACTGGCTCTCACTCCTTCATTTTCTCTGTCTCTCTCTCTCCCTCACTGAATCTCTCCCACTCCGCCTATCGCACACACACTGTGAGTCTTTCTCTGTTACTGTCTCCCACTCTCTCTTTCTGTGTCTCTCACTGTCCCTGTCACTTCCCCTCTCTCACATTATCTTCGCTTTCTCCCTCGCAGTATCTCCTTTTGACATACATGCTCTCTCAGTGACTATTTCTATTCCTCTTTCTTGCTTTCTCCCTCTCATGTCTCTCTTTCTGTTTCTCTTTCTTGCTTCACCCCCCTCTCTTATGTCTCTCTATCTTCCCTTCCTTCTATATCTCTCTGTTTCTACTCTGTCTCTGACTCGCTCTATCACTCAGGCTCTCTGTCCTTCACGTTACCTCTCTCTCACACTGCTTCTCTCCCTCTCCCGCACCCAGACACTTTTGATCTCTTGCTGTCGCCCTCTCTGTCCTTCTTTCTTGTTCTTTCCCCATCTATGTCTCTTGCTTCTTCTTTTTTCTGCCTCTCTTCTTCTAGCACTCTCTCACTGTCTCTCTCTCACTGCCCCTTGAGTCGCTCACTAACTCCCTCTCTCTCCCACACACATTCTCTGTCTCTGTCTGTCTCTCACTCCCTGTCTGCCTCAGTCTCGCCATCTCTTTCTCACTCTTTCCCTCTCTGCTTCTCACACTCTCTGTGTCTCCTTCTCTCTGTAACTGTCTCTGTCTGCCTGCGTCTCTCTCTCTGTCCTTCTTTCGCACTCTTTCCCACTCTGCATGTCTGATTGTGTCTCCCTCTCTCTCACTGTCTCTCTCCATCTCTCTCTCTGTCGCTCTCACAAACTGTCTCTCTCATTATCTCTGTGTCTCTTTCGATCACTGTTTTTGTTTGTGTCTATCTGTTTTTCTCTAACACTCACTGTCCTTCAGCCTGTCTCTCTCTTTCTCTCTGGAGGGGAGTGCAGTTTTCGAGCCTCCGAGGAAGCAGTGGGAAAACCACAACTTTTGCACTTTGATGTATTGACTGGGTAATTAACCACCATTATCCATCCCTAACTGTCTGTGAAATGAATACGGTGAACCGCGAATCACTGGCAGCATCTGTGGGAAGAAACCAGAGTTAATACTTCGAGTCTGTTGACCCTTCATCAGGGAATAAGTGGTATTTATATTGAAGACTGGGTTGGGTGTGTTTGGGGGAAAGGGGGATCTGAGTGATTAGGTGGAGATGGAACCCAGATAGATCAATGTGTGATAACATGCACCTTTAAGAGGTTCTGTATCTCTTCAAGAAATGTCACAGAGTTGTTAAGATGTACAGCTCGGAAACTCATCCATACCGACCAGATATCCCAACCCAATCTCGTCCCACCTGCCAGGCATCCTGCCCATATACGTCCAAACCCTTCCTATTCATATACCCATCCAAATGCCTTTTCAATGTTGCAATTGTACTAGCCTCCACCACTTCCTCTGACAGCTCATTGTATACATGCACCACCCTCTGCGTGATAAAGTTGCCGCTTTAGTCTCTTTTACCCGCTCACCTGAAACATATGCCCTCTAGTTCTGGACTTGCCCACTTTTAGACTTTGTATATTTACCTTATCCATGCCCCTTATGATTTTGTAAATCTCTGTAAGGTCACCCCTCAGCCTCCAACTCTCCAGGGAAAACAGCCCCAGCCTATTCAACCTCTCCATATAGCTTAAATCCTTCAACCCTGGCAATATATTGTAAACCTTTTCTGAACCCTTTGAAGTTTCACAACATCTTCCCGATAGGAAGGAGACCAGAACTGCACGCAATATTCCAACAGAGGCCTAACCGATGTCATGTAAGCTGCAACATGACCTCCCAACTCATGTACTCAACACTCTGACCAATAAAGGAAAGCATAACAAATGCCTTCTTCACTCTCCTATCTACCTGCGACTCCATTTTCAAAGAGCTGCGAACCTGCATTCCAAGGTCTCTTTGTTCAACGACACTCCCTTGGACCTTACCATTAAGTATATGAGTCCTGCTAAGACTTGCTTTCCCAAAATGCAGCACCTCACAGTTATCTACATTAAACTCCATCTACCACTTCTCAGCCCATTGGCCCATCTGATCAAGATCCTGTTGCAATCTGAGGTAACCTTCTTCGCTGTGCACTAGACCTCCAATTTTTGTGTCATCTGCAAACTTACTCTCCATACCTCTTATGCTCACTCGAGAATGTACGTAGTCCTACAGTTGTGGGCTCACCAACCTCGGACAATGAAGGCCAACATGTCGTTTGTCTTTCTAACATGTTACTATCCTGCAGCACCTTCATTTTGGATTTCAGTGACCTCTGGACAAGGACATCCACAGAGTCATAGCTTCATACAGTACGGAAACAGACCCCTCGGTGCAACTCGTCCATACCTAGCAGGTTTCCCAAACTAAACTGGTTCTAATTCACTGCATTTGGCCAGTATCCCTCTGAAAATTTCCGAGTCATGTTTCAATCCGAATGTCTTTTAAATGTCGTAAATGTACCTGCATCTGCCTCTTCCTCTGGCAGTTCAATCCACACATGAACCAGCCTCCGTGAGATAATGTTGCCCTCAGACCCCTTTTAAATCTCTCTCCTCTCACCTAAAGACTGTGCCTTCTAGTCATCAAACCTGGATATTTTATGCTTGATACATCCATCCAAATTGTTGAACTGTGTTGTGAATAACTGGACCTACACCAGGGTCAGTTTGTGATCAGTGCGTAATACTGGGAACCTGTGCAATATCCTGTGGGACATATAAATCCTTTATTGGTACTATTAAAGCACACATCATTGTGGACATTTTCAAGGTCCTGTTGTACTTGGAGTCTGAAGTTGGACTCCTCCTCTGCTGCGCTATTCCAGCAACACATTTTTCAGCTCTGATATCCAGCATCTGCAATCCTTACTTTCTCCTAAACATCTCCTCCACCTACCCCCCAAGAGAGCCGTGGACCAACTGCAACTATTCTGAAAGTTTGGCTAGGTCCTATAACTACTGGCAGAAACTCCAATCTTCACCTGTAAATCGTGCCCCTCGGAGATAACCAGAACTTCTGCTTAATTAATGGGCAAGTACCACCCAGGACGGTAGAGAGACATTTTCTGTTTGCCGACGTGTGTGTCCCTAGATGTCTGTCACTCTTTTGCCAATGTCGTATGAATTGATCAAGTTGCTTTTTTTTCATACTTCTCAGTTTTTTCTGTGTTTTCGTTATAGTACAGTTAAAGGTTGCTGACAAATCTCAAAATGCAGCCGCTCTGCCTGTTCCTGTTGGTGCTGCTCACAATCCCCATGTCAGATGCGGCTGTACTGGATAACCGTGCCTTGATTGGCATTATTCACCGGTGAGTGTCAGTGAAACAGACCTTTGCTGACCAGCTCTCTAAGCTGGGGGCTGTGCTCAATCTGAAGTCAAATCAGAGCCTGGTTGCTTGGAACAGCCTGGTAATAAATGGAGAGAACACAGCAGGTGTAGGGTTTGCTCTGCAGCTGTGGGAAAAAGTCTCAATCAAATACCCATGATCTTTATTACAATGTGTGGAAACTATCACCAGATTTCCCGGGGTCACATCACTGAGAGTGAAATCGATTGCATCAGCTGACCCCGAAATAAAGGAGAGAGTGAAATAAATCGGAGTGAGGTTTGGAGAAAATGCCCAAATCCCAAACACAGGCAATATTTTACTGTTTACTGAATCATCTCACTCACCTCTCAGTTTCGCCTTTGGCTCCTTCTGCCGCCTTCGCTATTATTCCTATTTCTTGTTGGTCTGCAAGTCATTTTCTTCTCGTTGTCTCTTTCTTCTGTTCCCTTGTTTTTTAGTTGCTCTACACCTTGTCCATACACCCCAAACATTTTCTGGTTTATAATTCTTCCAGAATATTCCTGTTAGGGTGAAAGGAAAGGCTGGTAGGTGTCGGGAATGCTGGATGACTGAGGAAATTTGAGGGTTTGGTGAAGAAAAAGAAGGAAGCATATGTCAGGTATAGACAGAACCGATAGAGTCAATCCTTAGAAGAGTATAAAGACAGTAGTAGTATACTTCAGAGGGAACTCGGGAGGGCAAAAAGGGGACATGAGACAGCTTTTGCAAATAGAATTAAGGAGAATCCAAAGGATTTTTACAAATACATTAAAGACAAAAGGATAACTAAGGAGAGAATAGGGCCCCTCAAAGATCATCAAGGTGGCCTTTGTGTGGAACTGCAGAAAATGGGGGAGTTACTAAACGAGTACTTTGCACCAGTATTTACTGTGGAAAAGGATATGGAAAAGATAGACTGTAGGGAAATAGATGATGACATCTTGAAAAATGTCCATATTACAGAGGAGGAAGTGCTGGATGTCTTGAAACATATAAAAGTGAATAAATCCCCAGGACCTGATCAAGTTTCCCCTAGACTTTTGTATCTTTCCCCTCTCACCCGAAACCTATGCCCTCTAGTTCTGGACTCACCGAACCCAGGAAAAAGACTTTGCCTCTTTACCCTATCCATGCCCGTCATAATTTTGTACACCTCTGTAAGATCACCCCTCAGCCTCCAACGCTCCAGGGAAAACAGCCCCAGCCTGTTCAGACTCTTTATGTAGCTCAATTCCTCCAACTCTGGCAACATCGTTGTACATCTTTCCAGAATTCTTTCAAGTTTCACAACTTCTTTCTGATAGGAAGAAGACCAGAATTGCACGCAATATTCCAACAGTGGCCCAACCAATGACCTGTCCAGCCGCAACATGACATCGCAACTCCTGTACTCAATACGTTGACCAATAAAAAACATACCAAATGCCTTTTTCACTATCCTATCTACCCGCGCCTCCACTTTCAAGCAGATATGAATCTGCATTGCAAGGTCTCTTTTTTCAGCAACACTCCCGAGGATATTACAATTAAGTGTGTAAGTCCTGCTAAGATTTGCTTTCGCAAAATTCAGCACCTCGCATTTATCTGAATTAAACTCCATCTGCCACTTCTCAGCCCATTGGCCCATCTGGTCAAGATCCTGTTGTAATGTGAGGTTACACTCTTCGCATTCCACTACACCTCCAATTTTCGTGTCTTCTGCAAACTTACTAATTATATATGGACTTCAGTAAGGCGTTCGACAAGGTTCCCCATGGGAGACTAGTTAGCTAGTTTAGATCTGATGAAATACACTGAGAACTAGCCAACAGGACATATAACTGGCTCAAAGTTTGAAGACAGAGGGTGGTGGTGGAGGGTTGTTTTTCAGATTGTGTCCTGTGACCAGTGGAGTTCCACAAGGATCGGCGCTGTGTCCACTACTTTTTGTAATTTATATAAATGATTTGGATGTGAGTGTAAGAGGTATCGATAGTAAGTTTGCAGATGACACCAAAATTGAAAGTGTAGTGGACAGCAAAGAACGTAACCTCAGATTACAACAGGATCTTCATCAGATGGGCCAATTGGCTGAGAAGTGGCAGATGGAGTTCAATTCAGATAAATGCGTGGTGCTACATTTTGGGAACGCAAATCTTAGCAGTACTTGTCCACCTTATGGTACGGTTCGAGCGCTATTGCTGAACAAAGAGATCTTGGAGTGCAGGTTCATTGCTCCTTGGTAATGGAATTGCAGGTAGATAGGATAGTGAAGAAGGTGTTTGGTATGCTTTTCTTTATTGGTCAGAGTATTGAGTACAGAGATGGAAGGTCATGTTGCGGCTGTAGAGGACATTGGTTCGGCCACTTTTGGAATATTGCATGCAATTTTGGTCTCCTTCCTATCGGAAAAATGTTGTGAAACGTGAAAGGATTCAAAAAGGATTTACAGAGCTGTTCCCAGGGTTGGAGGATTTGAGCTATAGGGAGATGCTGAACAGGTTGGGGCTGTTTTCTCTGGAGTTTCTGAGGCTGAGGGGTGACCTTTTCGATGTTCATAAAATTATGAGGGACATGGATAGGATAAGTAGACAAATTCATATTCCTGGGGTGGGGGAGTCCAGATCTAGAAGTCATACGGTTAGGGTTAGAGGAAGAGATATTAAAGAGAGCTAAGGGGCATTTTTTTAACACTGGGGTGGTACGAGTATGGAATGAGCTACCAAAGGAAGTGGTGGAGGCTAACACAACTGCAACATTTAAAATGTGTCTCGATGGGAATACGAATAGGAAGGGTTTGGAGGGATATGCGCTGGCTGCTGGCAGGTGGAACTAGTTTGGGTGGGATATCTGGTCGGCATGTACCGGTTAGACAGAATGTTCAGTTTCCGTGCTGTATATCTCTATGACTCTCTGACGTCCCCTTCCAGTTGACTGTTCCTGAAGCTCTCATTCTGTCTCTCTGTCTCTCCCCCCGTCTCTATCTATTTCCACCCGTCACGTGTGGCATGGGGCATCGATTAGGGCATCAGTCAAATGACATTAACATGAAGATACAGTGGAGAAGGCTAGTGGCACTCTGTGATTCATTGCAGGAGGATTTGTACAAAAATAAGTAACAATGTTCTGCTCTCTGTCACATTACCCTGATTCTCTCTTTCAACCTCTCGCTAATCGCGGAGTTTACTACAACACTGGGACAGGGAAATACAATAAATCAACATTGACCTTCCGATGCAAATTGTTGAAATGTGAATTGTTGACTTTTACGATGTGTCCAATATAATGGGCATTGTTCTGAGTAACTCGTCTCAAACTTGGCCCACTGACATTGCACAGAGAATGTTTCACCCAAAGTCCGCCCCTTAACTCACACCCTGACTTTACCCCTTTCAGTTTCCTCCGAGCAGGTAAGCACCGGGCGTTTGATTCTGGGAGAGGACATTTTGCCTTCCAATCTTCACCTGCAAATCATACCCATGGGAGATAATCAGAACTTCTGCTGAATTACTGGGCAAGCACCACCTAGGACGATAGACAGACATTTTATGTTTTCCGACACGTGTGTCCCTGCATATCTTTCATGCTCTTGCCAATGTAGTACGAATTGAACAAGTTTTTTTTTCATACTTTTCAGATTTTTTCTGTGTTTTCCCTACAGTACGGTTAAAGGGTGCTGACAAATCTCAAAATGTGGACACTCTGCCTGTTCCTATTGGTGCTGCTCACAATCCCCATGTCAGATGCGGATGTACTGGATGACCATGCCTTGATTGTCATTGTCAATCGCTAAGTGTCAGTGAAACATATCTTACCTGACCATCTCTGTAAGCTGGGGACTGTGCTCAATCTGAGGTCAAATCAGAGCCTGGTTGCCTGGAGCAGGCTGGTAATAAATGGCGAGGACACGGCAGGTATAGGGAGTGCTCTGTACCTGTGGGAAATAAGTCTAAACACATTAACTCGGACTCTCATTACTCCCAGAGGAAGGGACTTCCAGGCAAATTATTACCAGATTTCCCGGGGTCATATCTCTAACAGTGAAATCGATAGCACCCGCTGACCCCGAAATAAACGAGAGAGTTTCCCTTTGCTTCCTTTGCTATTATTCCAATTTCCTTTCAGTCTGCAAGTCTTTTGTTCTGTTTGTCTCTGTATGCCCCAAACATTTTTCCAGTTAACAATTCTCCTAGGATTCTCCCTACCTCCAGCTCCCACTGATTGCACCTGTAGCTCTCATTCTCTCTCTCTCTCTTTCTCTCTCCCCGTCTCTATTTATTTCTAACCATCCCGTGTATCATGCGGCATCAAGTAGTGCATCAGTCAAAGTAACTTAAAGTGAAGTTAGAGCGAGTTATCAAGAAGGCTTGTGGCATTCTCTGATTCATTGCAGGAGGATTTGTACAAAAATAAGTAACATTGTTCTGCTCTCTGTCAATTACCCTGATTCTCTCTTTAAACTTCTCACTGATCCCAGAAATTACTACAACACTGGGATAGGGATACAAAGTAAATCAACATTGACCTTCCCATGCAAGAACTTGAAATGTGAATTGCAGGGTTTCACGTTTTCTTTAATATGATGAGCATTGTTCCAATTAACTCATCTCAAACTGTGCCCAATAACACTGCAAAGAGAATGTTTTACCCAAAGTCTGTTCCTTGACTTACATCCTGACTTTACCTCTTTCAGTTTCCGCAAAGCAGCTGGGCACCAGGTGACCGATTATGGGATAGGACACTTCGTCTTCCTGGTGGCTTTACCTGCTTCCCAGTGCAACAGACTTGTAGAATTGAACCTCAGCAGATCAAGACATACTTTCATTAACGACGATGTGAACATTTTCCTGAACTCCCTACGTGGAAATTACCTCACTGTCTTCCTGAACAGCGGCTGTCGTTGCTCAGAAAGTAAATTGCTGAACCCCGCCGAGATCAATGGGCACCGCACCGCGGCTCAGCTTTTCCAAACTCTGCTGAATAACAGAACCCAGCACAATAACCAGCCAGTGGGCTGTATCATTCTCTTCACCACCTACAGCCCATGTCTAGATGACTGTTTCAGTAACACGGGAAATTGTGAGATCATCCGTGCCTTGCAAATTTCCCCATTTCGGGACATATGGACTGAACCAGACATTCACAAGTATTTTGTCTTCGGTAAAATATTTGCACATGATGCAGATCAGAGCCGACACCAGGATATCCGTGAAAAGGTGGCTGCAGTGGAGAATACCGGGTTTCATGTCAGAAAGTGTGATGGAAAAAGCCTATTCACATGTAGAGAATCCTTCACACCAGAATACTGCATTGAACAGGCTCCAAAAATTGATTAAACATAATAAGGGATCTGGGAATTTCTGTAAAGGGGTGCCGTGTCTGTTCAAATGCATCTATCACATTTCAAATCAGTATAATAATCTGAATTTACTAACTTACACTGATATCCTTTCTGCTTGTCATTCAATGAATCAAACCAGATGTGATCACAGATAAAAAGTCAATTATCCACTCAATAAATTCAAGAAACCCTCACAGTCAAAATCAATTGCACTCACAACGTATTTTTCCTGTCCATCAACACATCTGCAAATGCAACCCAATCCTGGTCCCCGGTTTTCAGTGTCAGTCTTATCCTAAGCAGTCTTATTTCTGATGAAGGGCTCCTGCCCGAAACGTCCACTTTCCTGCTCCTTGGATACTGCCTGTCCTGCTGTGCTTTTCCAGCACCACTCTAATCTTGACTTGAATCTCCAACATCTGCAGTCCTCATTTTCGCCTTATTGAAACCCTGCTGATCACTGCAGCCAGAGATGTTTGACAACAATACTTGAAAGAGTTCAGAAACCATTTCCAAGGATGTTGCCAGGGTTACGGGGTTTGATCGATAGGGAGAGGCTGAATAGACTGCACTCCATGTGATCTAACCTTGCGAGCCAGTCGACCATGAGGAACCCTGTCGAACTCCTTACGGAAATTCATCTGGTCCCCATCCATCCATCCATTAAAAGACATTTGAATGGGTATATGGAGATGAAGGGTTTTAGCGATTATTGGCCAAATGCTCGAAATGTGGCTAGATTTATTTAGGATACCTGCTAGGCTGTTTCAATGCTGTATATCTCTATAACTCTCTGACTGTGACTCTAATACGAAGGTTATACAGTAACATTCAAACCCAGTGGTGGAGTTGGATGTAAAATACTTGCACTGAGGCTGGTGTCCTTCTTCAAGTCCCCCTTTATTTACACATGAGCAGCCCTTCCCTTTATCACTGTCTCATTCAGAGACCACATCTCTGACACTGACCGTTCTTATCTGTCAGCCAGATAAACAGCCCCAATCAGGGAACTCATATTCTATGAGATCCAGCTGGCTGTCCTGGTTTCAACGACTGCAGTATGTCCGCTGGAAATAAAGCACACACTAAAGAGAAACAGTTACATAACCGCGGTAAAGGAAGGGATAAGGCCATGTGGGGAGGGAAAGGGAGCTACACATTTGGGGTGACTCAGAGAGTGGAAAACAATCGAATGGGAAGGATACCAGTAAAGAATGGGTAAAACAGATTTAATCGCCTGAATGAAGCATTCCATTTACCAAATCGTTTAAGAGTTTGGGTGCAGCATGTCTTCAGTTTCCCTTTAATCGATCTGCAATTTTGCATCATTTCCAAATGTTCTCTCTCCAACATTGCACTGTTGGAATGGTTTGAACGGCAGAAATAACATTTCTTTGCACAGCTGTATTCAGTGAAATGAGTTGCATGTATAACTACACCTGATTGTTCTGCTTTTGATTGATGCATATAAAATAAAGTTAATTCCACCATTGGACAGCAATCTGCTTGCAGCTATAGGATTTCTGTTTTGTGAAGAAATATGAACGAGCTGGAGAAGTAATGGCAGTGCCCATGGTGGGGATTATCCAACATTGCAGTTGGAAGATGGGGTCATGAATGGGGTTGGGGTTCAGAAGAACTATTCAGGAGGGAAAGGGAGAAACAGGTGGTGGACATTGTAGCACCAAGGCAGTGAGGACAATGACATGCGGCTTGGAGGGAATTCTGGCTCCTTTGTCAAAGACAGGGTCTTAGTAGAAAAGGACACAAAGGACTGACTCACAGGAAGTAAGGATCAGGCTAGGCTGACTGTGAAACAGGCAACAGACACTGGTAGGAGGGTGAACAATACAGGGTCACTGTGAACCTTTTGCCAGTCTGGATATAGTTACTGGGCCAAACATGAACTAAGCCTGGAGGACTGTCACCTCAGTGAACGATGCTCTTTGGTCTGTCTGAAACTTGTTGTTCTTCCAGAGCGAGGAGGTGACTCTGACTGAGTGTTGCAGACTGACACATCTCAAGGTCCCGGACTACGTGCTGAGGGATGGACTAGAACTTGGGGCAGCTGCTGCCACGGTGCAGTGGGGAAGACCACTATCTCAGGTCTTCCTGCTGAAGGGAAATGGGGGTTCGCTCAGTTATCAGACCCTCCCAGTGATTCCCGTAGGTATAAGTTTGTGCGTGTAAGAGAGCGTTTTTGGTTTTTGGTTCAAGTCATTTCCAATGTTGTGTTTGTTTACTTGAACAGAATATTCGTTATTGTAATCTGCTTTATTGTCACATGACATGCAACTGTAAAGGGCCAAACTGCATTTGTGAATATATGTGTACAGAAACATATTTCTGATGAATCAAATATAATTTTGAAATTTAAAGAAAAGCCGTGCTCAGTGTTAGACTGTTCACAATCGCCATATAGTAACTGGGTGGTGTGCAGATGAGGCCATACTCTCAATGAGACGGTTTACAGTCACCATATTGTAAATGGGTGGTGCGTTAATCAGGCTAGTTTCACTGAGAGACTGTTTTACACTGATATTATACTGACTATGTAAGTGAGGCCACACTCAGTGTGAGACTGTCTACAAGCACTGTATAATGACACAAAGGTGTGTAAATGTGGTCACACTCAGTGTGAGACTGTTTCCAGACACAGTTCAGATACTGGGATGTGTGCAGTTCAGGTCAGAATCACCGTGAGATTCTTTAAATTCAGCGCATAGATACTGGGACGTGTGTAGATCAAGCCAGATTCATTGTGAGACTCTTTACAGTCATTATACAGTTGCTGGGAGCTGTGCACATCAGGCCAGACTCTTTACAGTCTGTGTTTAGTTACTGGGAGCTGTGCAGCTCAGCGCATAATTACTGTGAGACTCATTACACTCAGTGAATAGTTACTGGAAGTTGTGGAGATCACGCGAGCGTCAGTGTGAGACAAAAACAAAAATTGCTGGAAAAACTCAGCAGGTCTGGCAGCGCCTGTGAAGAAAAATCTGAGTAAACATTTCACGTCCGCTGACCCTGCAACTCTACACCTCACTGTGGGAACAGTGTGCTCATATTTATTGGGGTTTTTGTATATGAGGCCAGATTGCGGTGACTGTATGGTTACTGGGAGGTGTGTAGATGACGACAGGCTCTCTATGAGGTTTTTTGCAGTGACTGTATGGTTACTGGGAGGTATGTAGTTGAGGACAAAAGGATAACCACAGGGAGAATAGGGCCACAGAAAATGGAGGAGATACTAAATGAATATTTTCCCTCAGTATTTATTGTGGAAAAGGATATGGAAGATGGAGACTGTAGGGAAATAAATGGTGACATTTGCAGAATGTCCATATTAAACTGGAAGAAGTGCTGGATATCTTTAAATGGGTAAACGTGGATAAATCTCCAGGACCTGATCAGGTGTATCTTAGAACTCGGTGGGAAGCAAGGGAAGTGATTGCTGGCCTCTTGCTGAGATATTTGTATCATCGATAGCCACAGGTGAGGTGCCGGAAGACCGGAGGTTGGCTAACATGGTGCCACTGTTTAAGAAGCGTGGTAAGGACAAGCCAGGGAACTATAGACAAGTAAGCCAGATGTTGGTGTTGGGCAAGATGTTGGAGCGAATCCTGAGGGACATGATGTACATATATTTGGAAAGGCAAGGACTGCTTAGAGATAGTCACCATGGCCTTTTGTGTGGGAAATCATGCCTCACAAGTTTGATTGAGTTTTTTGAGGAAGGAACAAAAAGTATTGATGAGGGCAGAGCGATAGATGTGATCTATGTGGACTTTTAGGTAGGCGTTCGACAAGGTTCCCCATGGGAGATTGATTAGCAAGGTTAGATCTCATGGAATACAGGGAGAACGAGCCATTTGGATACAGAACTGGCTCAAAAGTAGAAGACAGAGGGTGGTGGTGGAGGGATGTTTTTCAGACTGGAGCCCTGCGACCAGTGGAGTGCCACAAGGATCAGTGCTGGGCCTCTACTTTTTGTCATTTGAAGAAGACGTTTGGTATGCTTTCCCTTATTGGTCAGAGTGTTGAGTACAGGGGTTGGGAGGTCATGTTGCGGCTGTACAGGACATTGGTTGGGCCACTGTTGGAATATTGCGTGCAATTCTGGTCTCCTTCCTATCGGGTAAATGTTGTGTAACCTGAAAGGATTCAAAAAAGATTTACAAGGATACTGCCAGGGTTGGAGGATTTGAGCTATAGGGAGAGGCTGAATAGGCTGGGGCTGTTTTCCTTGGAGCGTCGGAGGGTGAGGGATGACCTTATAGCGGTTTACAAAATTATAAGGGGCATGGAGAGGTTAAATCGGCAAAGTCTTTTTCCCTGGGGTCAGGGAGTCCAGAACTAGAGGGCATAGGTTTAGGGTGAGAGGGGAAAGATATAAAATAGACCTAAGTCGCAACCTTTTCACACAGAGGGTGGTACGTGTCTGGAATGAGCTTCCAGGGAAGTGGTAAAGACTGATACAATTGCAACATTTAAGAGGCATTTGGATGGTGATATGAATAGGAATGGTTTGGAGGCATGTGGGCCGGGTGCTGGCAGGTGGGACTAGATTGAATTGGAATATCTGGTCGGCATGTACGGGTTGGATCAAAGGGTATTTTTCCATGCTGTACATCTCTTTGACTTATGACAGGCTCTGAATGAGACTGTTTGCAGTGACAGTATGGTCACTGGTGGGTGTGTAGATACGGACAGGCTGTCTATGAGACTGCTTGCTATGACTGCATGGTTACTGGGAGTTGGGAGCAGAGTCAGTGTGAGATTGTTTGCTGTCTTCACGTCGTTGCTGGATGGTCTGTAGATCAGGTCAGAGTCACTATGAGACTGTTTACAATCGCGGTATATTAACTGGCGGGTGTGTCGATGAGGCCACGGTCACTGACAGACCGTTTCCATTAACCGTACAGTTACTGAGAATGTATAGTTGAGGCTTGACTCACTGTGAGATTGCTTACAGTGATGTCATACTTTCTGGGAGATGTGTCAATGAGGTCACGCTCAGTGTCAGACTGTTGAGGGTTCCCTTGTGGGGATGAGTCCAGCACATTCTGTGTTTTCACTGGAGAGTTGCAGAATAGCAGGTGCCCTGATTGAACATCCTCGGATTCTGTTAGGATGAGAAAGGTGTGATGCTGAGAGGCTGTGTCCTCAGTGGGAGAAACAAGAACCAGGGGGCACACTTCAGAGTAAGGAGTCTCCCATCAAAGACTGGGAAGAGTGAAAATTCATAGAATATTCTAGCGCAGTTCAGACCTGATATCCCTCGATGTTGCACTGACCTGTGAAAATGGTCCGGAGCCCATCTATCCTACACTATTGTATTTTATCCATATGTTTATCCAAAGACCAGTTAAATGCCCTTAAAATTGGCAAGTCTACTATTGTTGCAGGCAGTGCACACCACGCCCATGCTACTCCCTGAGCAAAGAAACTACCTCTGGCATCTGTCCTATATCTATCATCCCTCAGTTTACAGCTACATCCACTCGTGCTGGCCATCACCTTCTGAGAGAAAGGCTCCCCTTGTCCATCCCATCTAACCTTCTGATTATCGTATATGCCTCAATTAAGTCACCTCTCAATATTCTTCTCTCTAACAAAACCCTCAACTTCATCAGTCTTTCCTCATCAGGCCTGCCCTCCATACCTGGCAACATGCCAGTAAATCTCTGCAAACTTCCCAAAGCTTCCACATTCTTCCTATAATGCAGTGATCAGATCTGTCCACAATACTCCCAAATGCGGCCGCACCAGAGTTTCGTACAGCTGCAGCATGACCTTGTGGCTCTGAAACTTGTTCCCTCTACCAACAAAAGCGAACACACCGTTTATCATCTTAACAACCCTATCAATCTGTGTGGAAACTTTCAGGGGTCTATGTTCATGGAGACCGAGATCTTTCTGTTCTTCTACGCTACCTCGATTCTCACCATTAGCCCAGCACTCTTTATTTCAGTTACTCCTTCCAAAGTGAATCACTTCACACTTTTCCACATTAAACCCCATTTCCCACCTCTCAGCCCAATTCTGCACCTTATATATGTCTCTCTGTAACCAGCAAGTTCCTTCAGGATTGTCCACAGCTCCAATAATAACCTTAGTCTACCGGCAAATTTCCTAACCCAACCTATGCGCTCATCAAGGGAATTTATAAAAATGACAAACAACAGTGGCCCCAAAACAGATCCTTGCAAAACCCCACTAGTAACTCAACTCCAGGATGAAGATTTCCCCTCAACCACCATCTTCTTTCAGCTCACCAATTTCTGATCCTATCCATTAAACCACCCTCAATTCCTTGCCTCCGTCTTTTCTTCAATAGCCTACCGTAGGGAACCTTATCAAACGCCTTACTGAAATCCATATTCACCACATTAACCGCTTTGCCCTCATCCACCTGTCTGGTCACCACCTCAAAGAACTCAATAAGATTTGTGAGGCATGACCTACCCTTCACAATATCATGTTGACTATCCCTAAACAATATATTTCTCTGTCAACTATTATAAATCCTATCTCATCTCCAAAATGTTACCTACAAACGACGTAAGGCTCAATGGTCTTCAATTACCAGGGTTGTCTCAACTCCCCATCTTGAACAAGGGAGCAACATTTGCCATTCTGCAGTCTTCTGGCACTATTCCTGTCGACGATGACGACATAAAGATCAAAGCCATGGACTCGGCAGTCTCCTCCCAGGCTTCCCAGAGAATCCTCGGATAAATCACAGCCGGCTCAGACTTATCCATTTTCACACACTCCAGAATTGCAAACGCATCCTCTTTGTGAACCTCAATCCTGTCTAGTCGAGCCTCAGTATTCTCCTCCACACCATTGTCTTTTTCCAGTGTGATTACTGACAAAAAATAGTCATTTAGCGCTTTCCTTCTCTCCTCGGACATCACGCACAACTTCCCACTACTATGCACCGAATCTTTCTCTCTGGAAAGATGATGTGTCCAGAAATGCAAGTGGGAGAACAGTTTCTCGCCTGCCTAACAGCACTGTATTAAGCAGGAAACTGCAGGAATTTATAAAAACACAAAATAATAATTGTGGAGGTCTTCAATCTTCATGTAGTGGAGTCAATCGCATTTGCAAGAGTGATCCTGAAGCGGAGTTTGTAGCACCATTCAGAAGTTGAAACTTAAGGATCCATTGCACAAAATAATGCAGTACTGATCTGAGCAACGGAACAGCATTTGCAGGCCTGTGAGGAGCAGTGGAATAGCCCATATTCAGGAATTCAATGTAACCCGGGACGAATATGACAAAGTCGTCACGGACTTCATTAGCAAGAATGTACAGGACAGATTGTGAAATACGTGAAACCGTAATTCCTTAACTGGAGACCACGTATGAATCGAGAAATACATTGCTGTCTGAAGATAAGGTATGCGGGGTTCAATTCAGAAGAACCAGAGCTGTACAAGAAATCCAGATACAACCTCAGGAAAGCCATAACGGACGTCAAGAGACAATACTGGACTTATGTAAGAGACCTAAACTCACCATATAGACGCCCGCCGTCTGTGACATGGCCGACTTGACACAACAGCCTACAGAGTGACGCAGGAAAGAATCTTGTGTAAAATATCGCACTGTCTGATAAGTGAATGCATTTGATCATCCGGTCCATTCGATCTTCAGCGAAATGGTGCCACTATTTTTAGAGTTTCAGATGCCAATTTGGCCTTCATTACAGTGAGCCAAGGAAATCCAGTCAGATGGACTTACTGGTCATATGCGGACCAGCTAACGTTGGTATTCGATGACGTCTTTAAGTTCTCCTTACTTCAGTCTGAATTCTCCACTAAGTTTAAGAAGGCCACCATCATCCTGACACATTAGAAATCACAAGCAATCTGCTGCAATATCTACCGCCCTGTGACTCAGTGATGAAAACATTTCACCTTCCATGAAAGAACTGCATTGAGGTATCGGAAAATGAGTTAACTGCGGTGAAATTCATCTGTGTTTATGTACATAACACTGAGCGGATTTAAGTTAGTTTTTCAGACTGAGTACTGTGGTTAAGGCGGGAAGGGGATGGTTGAGAGGACGATTCTGAAAAAGAATCATTACTCAAGAAATTTCTCCCCAAAGGTACCTGTCAGTGTGGAAGGCGGACATTCTCCCCGTGTCTGCGTGGGTTTTCTCTGGTTTCCTCCCCCAGTCCAAAAATGTGCAGATTAGGTGAATTAGGTGTTAGGTGAAGGGTTAAAAGTACGGGAATGGGTCTGGCTGGGTTGCTCTTCGGAGGGTCGGTGTGGACTAGTTGCCCCGAAGGGCCTGTTTCCGCACTGTAAGTAACATAATCTTTATTGGTCGTGGCAACAAATGATGATCAAGTCCACAGATGTGAAAGGCTGTGTTAAGTTATTCAGTTCCTTTCTGTCGTTCTCTTTCCGTTTTGCTTTGATCCTTTCTTTTCTCTTATTTGGTCTAGGCCAAATCACTCAAAACATTCTTAAGCAGGCAGCCCAGACCCGAAATATGCAATAGATTTCGGTCCGTGTACAGTGAAAATTACCAGAGTAAGTTAGCGAGATCGACAACCAGGTTCAAAACAGACAAAGATTTATTCACAAAATTAGACAATGAAACACAAATGATTGAACAAAAAAAAATCCCGACAGAACTCAGCCGATCCAAGCTCGACATAATTAGGCTGTTCTAAATACACACAACAGTCACAATAAACAATCCTCTAAGAAACCAAAATAAATGAATGGAAAAGATGCTTCCAGGTTGAAATCATTAGGGCAGAAAAGAGTGAGGCTTTTTCCACAGAGCTCACTGTTGAACTCCAAACTAGTTCTGGACTAAACTAACCGGCTCAGGTAGAGTGCTGACAACTTCCCTTTCATTTTACAGGTCACTACTCAAACATACCCATTTTGGCCTGAAGTCTCATCTGTTTACATATAAACAAAAAGGCCTCTCAATACCCTATAATCTCTACACAAAACCAGACTACTCGGCTATGACACCACTGCGGAAACGAAGGACATGTTATCCACGAGAAAAAAGATGAGCCTTTAAAAAAAAGGAAACCAGCTTGAAAAACCTTCCCCTTCAAAACAAAATGAATCATCAATATGAAAAGGTGGCTTCAGTTTGAAAACCTTTCAAAGACCCGGTTAGTAATCCAAACACACATATACACTACATTAACTGTAAATATACAAACATATACAACCACATGAAATTTCATCTACACCCACCACCAAAAGCCCTCGCATCACCTTCGAGTCTCGATAATGTATCGGCAATCACGTTTTCGCGAGCTGTCATACGAACAGTTATCAAACTGAATCGCTGCAACATCGACCTCCAACTAAACAGACTGGAATTTATGTCCTTATATTTATTTTCCACAAATATCAAAGGGTTATGATCAGTGTATACGATTGTCTCAGATACATTGCTGTTAATATAAACAGTGAAATGTCACAATGCCAACACCAAGGTTAAAATATCTTCCTCCAATGTTGAATATTGATGGAAGTTCAACTTCCTTGAAAAATACTCAAGGGGTCTTTCTGTTCACTCGTTATTCTACAGTCAGGAGCACAGCACTAATACCCACATCACTGGCATCGATCACCACCTTGAAAGGCTTCATGTAATCCGGTGTGGCTAGTTCTGGGACAGTGGTTAACATTGTTTTTAAGGCCGTACAATGTCTTTTGACAGGCCACTGTCCACTGAAAATTGTAGCTTTTTTTAACAATTTAGTGAGTGCAGCAACCACACTACGAACTTCTGGCACAAGCATTCAGTAAAATCAACTCAGTCCCAAGAACTGTTAGTACTGCTTTGTTTTGGTCGACTATGTGGGAAATTCCTCCAAGAGACCCAAATCTGTTTTGGACCGGGCCAGACCATTCAAAGCAAATTCTTAAACAAGCTGCCCCGAATCCAAACTGATTCGGCAAGTGTACAGTGTTAGTTACCCGGAATAGGTTAGCGAAGTTAACTAACAGCTTCTGAACGGAAACATATGTATTCACAAAATTACACAATCAAACACAAAGAACAGAATAAAGAACTCATACATAACTCAGTCTAGCAAAACTAGAATTAATAATGCGTTTCCGAATGCACCCAGCATTCCCAATAAGCAAACCCCCTTAGAAAATGTAAATGAATGGATCAGTAGCTGGTAGGTTGAATTTTGAATGGCAGAAAAGAGAGAGAGGTTGCTTACACGCAACTCACTGTTAAACTCAGAATTAATTCTAGAGTGAATGAAATGGTTCACGCAGAGAGGTGACCAGATTAGAGTGGTGCTGGTAAAGCACATCGCATTTCGGGAAGAAGCCCTTCATCAGCCCTTCATTCCTGAAGAAGGGGTCCTGTGCAAATCGTCGATTTTCCTCCTTCTTCGGATCCTGTCTGACCTGCTGTACTCTTTCACGACCACTCTAACCTTGACTCTAGTCTTCAGCATCTGCAGTCCTTACTTTCGCCTGGAGAGCTGACCACTCCCCTTTCATTATACAGGTCACTTCGAAACATGACTGTTTTGACCTTAATTCTCATGTGTTTACATATAAACAAAAATACTTCTCAATACCCTTTAATATTTGCAGCAAACCAAATTAATTGGCACTGAAAGGTATTCTTAAACCTCTGGAAAAAAAACAATGACACAATATCCTTGCGAAAACGATCAGTTTTTCGGGGAAAAATCCCAGCTTTGCGGGTTGTTTGGCCGCACCCACACCGCAGCAAGAAGGTAGCGGTGGGCACGGCTTCTCCTGGATTTTGGTACCTATGGGACCAGCAGCAGGCTTGTTCTTCTGTCGTTTGCGACAGATGGTGGCGCCAGCAAAGCAATATCTGCAGTCGCAGCTGGACATGAGAGCGTGCTGGCAGGGGAGTGAATCGGACCTGGTTGTGGTGCGAGTCTCGGTTCAGTGGTGTCAGCGAAGTATTCCGAGCGGCGAAGGGATGGCACCTGCTGTGGTGTAACTCATATGTTTTTAGTTCTCGTGCACGTTGCAACGAAGTTTTGCAAGTTATCCCTTGAAACAAGTTACTGATATGGACTATATCAGAATGACTTTTATTTGGAGCTTCTTACATTTTTACTTTTCTATTTTATTATCATGGAATATAATTTTGAAATATTTGTTTCTTTACTTCTGTTACGATGTGCGTTTCCGAAAAATTTGATCTTAAATGACTGTAATGAGTCACCTCTATAGTTAAGGTGGTGCTGTATTGCGATGACTGCAATATTATCACTGGACACATTTGAGTATGTGAGACGCTAAAGTTAAATCAATTCAGTTCTGTTACATTTGCACTTGCAGCTTGTTTAAAGAAAACACAACATTGTAAAATAGCGTACAAGACTTTTAGATTTACAAACACGGAATGTCGCATGTTTCTGCTTATATCATAATGGGAAAGATATTGGGGATCCACGGGATTCCAAAGACTCAGTGATTTATCGCGAAAATTTATGTTTGGTACCTTGAATGATCATGTGACACGACATTTTAAATCTGGTTTCCGACCGAAGACGATGCCGAAATTGTTGAGTTCTTCCAACAGTTTCTGGTTATAAATAAATACAAATGATATAGCCTAGATTGCCTTTCTCTGTCCTTTTTTTCCAGCTATAATATTCATCATCAGTGAAACTTGCAATATGTCGAACGTCTCTGAGAATCTCTTTTTTTCTTTGTGCGCAATCATCAGAACGATACAGTCTAAAAAATTTGCACAGCTCTCGGTTCTGCAGCACCTGTTGAAAAACTGACATGTCAATCCTCAAACAATATGGATTGTTCTGTCGTTCATTGGATTATCCGTAGGCGATCTCGAGATCCCGAGAGAAATATTACATTGAAGATGTGTTTCCAACAGTGATTACATCTTTTGGTTACAGTGATTAAAAAATCACCGTCTCCAAGTGACTGATCTCGCGCCCTCTATCTCTCCCAACACTTTCCCTGTAGTTCTACAAAGGGGTGTACCCTAAACCCCCTTCCATAGACAATCGACCCAACATTGTCCTGTGCAAGGCAAATGTGAAACCTGTCAAAAAGTTACAGTAAAATGTATTGTGTTTCGCTCTGTGCATTTGCGTGTGTATGTGTTTGTGTGTGTGTATGTGCGCTATTTGAAGACTTACCTCACAAAGGCAGAAAGAGCAGTAGTCATGTTGTTTGTGTTCAGTACGGCTGCCCCGGAGCGGGGGGGGGGCGGTTTGGACTGGGGGCGCAGGAGGGGTGCAGAGATGGACGGGATTCTGAGGTTGGGCATGGTGATGGACGGGGTTCGGGGCTGGGGGAGTGGGGGTAGGTGTTGGACGGTGGTGTCGATGCACAGGGTTGGGGGTGGGTGGCGGGCGGTGATGGATGGGGTTGGGAATGGGTGACATGAGGATTGTGATGGACCGGTTTGGGGCGTGGCGGGAGGGGAAAGGTGATGGACAGGATTGGAGGCAGGCAGGGACGGTGATGGACGTGTTTGGGGTAGTTGGGAAGGGCGTGTGATGGGTGGGATTGGGGCTGGGGCGGCGGGGGCGTCGATGCACAGGATTGGGGGCGGGTGGCGGGCGGTGATGGACAGGGTTCAGGACGGGGACGGGAGGGGGTCGGTGATGGATGGGGATGGGGTGGGGGAGCAATGTTGGACGGGGTTGTGGGAGGGCGCGGTGTTGGTTCGGGCGCTCGCACGCTGTGTGCTGCTGAACAGGGAGCAGACCTTTAATACTCATTGCCCCAGATGAAAGGCAGTTAATCGATTAACCGAATAATATATTATCCGAACGAAATAGTGCCCGCCCATTTCGCTCAGATAATCGAGTTCTCCTGTATATATTTTCAGGCTATACAAAGTTCAGTTAATTTATGGATAATTTAAAAATTGGTCAAAGGATCCAGTGGGATAAAGATCATTTGTAGATATTGGCGTATAAATGTCACATGGAGAGAAATCGAAGTTACAGTGAAGTGTTTTTTTTATTGCAAACGAAACATTAAGTAAAAGTATACAATTAAGAGAGGAACACCGAAAAGTATTGCTGTAAGGAGGGATCTTCGGGTTCACCTTAATAATTCCCTGAAAATGTCCACGGTGGTAAAGCAGGTGTCTGGCTTGCTTGATTTTATTGTTTGGGGACTTTAATATAGGAGCCAGGTTTGCCATGTTGAAGCATAATAAGAGTTATATCGGTCACACATAGAGCATTTTGTTCAATGCTGGCCGCAACATTTCTGGAAAGATGTGAGTGCTTTGGAGTGGGTGCAAAAGAGATTTATCAGGTTGCTTATTGGATTGGCGATTGGGGCATTATCGAGAGTCTAGAAAAATTCGGCCATTTCCTCTGAAGCGGCGGAGGCTCAGGCAAGATTTTTTAGAAGTCCATAACATTATGGGATGTTTAGCTGGGGTTGACCGCCTGACTCGCTTTCCCAAAATTGAAATATGTAGTCCTGGGACAACGAATTAAAGTGAGTGGAAAATTTCAAACGAGACGGAATGGACCTTTTTATAAGGTTGACACGAATGCGCTGCCAGAGGGAATGATGCAGGCAGACACTGTTGTGGCATCTAAGGGACTTAAGGATAAGCAAATCACTATGCAAGGGATCCAGGGATATGCAGCACGGTCAAGCAATTGGGATTAGTTTAATTTGGCGTCAGATTCAGAAGATCATCTTGGGCTGAAAGTCCTCTGCTTTCTCGATAGTTCTATGTTCCATACGGGTGAAGGTGGGGATTTTGTCAGCTGAGGAAAACAAGAAGGTAAGAAAATTGTGGTATGATAATACCGTGGAAGGTAAGATTGGATAAAGTCCCAAAATGTTCTGCAAGAATATGTATCGAATAGAATGATGAGGGAAATATTAAAGCCTATGTGGGGCCAATGGCGACTCTGCAAAAGAACTCGAAAATATTGGCTGACTAAGAAATCAGTGCTTCTCACATGTCTTCCCTCGAGACAAAAATGTCTACAAAATTTTGGCAAATTGCCTGTGAAGTTTTTGAGCAGATTCATATGAGAAAGAAGGAGAGTGAGCTATTATCGATTGTAAATTGAAAAAATACCCAGCTCTGCGTGAGTTATATCCCAGGCTATTGCAGGTGATAACAGGAATCTATTGGAATTCTGACAAAAGTTTGAATCCATGTTAGACAACGGAGAAGGTTCCAGAGTTCTGGAGGACAGACAGTCATTTTCCAATTTCCAAAAAAATGGTGGACGTAAACCAGGGAACTACAAGCTAGCGAATCGAACATGAGGGATTCTGATTCTACTGGAGAAAATAGTAAAGGATAAAATTAAATTCCATTCAAAATCAGAGCATCATCAAATGTGTACAGTGCAGAAGCAGGCCATTCAGCCTATCGAGTCCCACTAAAGCTCTGAAACCTTGCCAACATGGACACAAATCCCAACCTAACCGTGTGAACCGGCATTTCCCGTGCCTAATCAACCTATCCTACACAATTTAGCATCTCTAATCCACCTAAACTGCTCATAGTTGGGTTTAGAGGGATAATTTTCATCAGTAATATTCAGCATGGATATGACAGACGGAGATCATACCCAACAAATCTGGAAGAAGTTTTGAAGGAGATGACCACGAGTTCTGATGACGTTGATATGAATTTCAGGAAGGTCAGTCATAAGGTAAAAGAAGGTAAAAGCTAATGATGTCAGAGTAAGTTTTGAATATGGATTCAAAATTGGCTTCGAAGAAAGAGTCTGATGGAAGCTGCCTGGAGATGTTGTGAGGTGATTTACTGTTAAGATCAATCTGGGCCTTTGATGTTGTATTCAAAACATAATTTAAATGAGAATGCGGGAAAGAAGATAAGTATGTTTTTTTTTGGATGATCCAACATTACGGGCGGCATAGTGGCTAGCACTGCTGCCTCGCAGCGCCAAGAGACCCGGTTTCAATTCCCACCGCAGGCGACCCTCTGTGTGGCGTTTGCACATTGGCTGCGTGGGTTCGTCTGGGTGCTCCGGTTTCCTCCCCCAATTCAAGAATGTGCAGGTTAGGTGAATTGGCCATGCTGATTTGCCCGTAGTGTTAGGTGAAGGGGTAAAGGTAGGAGAATGGGTTTAGTTGGGTTACGCCTCGGCGGGTCGGTGTGGACTTGTTGGGCTGAAGGGCCTGTTTCCACACTCTAAGTAATCTAATCTAAAAAAAAAATGGGTGGATGGTTGAAAGTGACGAGAGTAGTGTTAGGTTATATGAAGATATAAATGGATTGGTCTGACGTATAAGTCAGCAGCAAATGAAATTTGTCACTGACATATCTGAGATGACATAATTTGGAAGAAGGAATTGGAAGGGGATTGCCATGTCCACTGTTCTTTTCTTCAAATAATATGTTTTGTTTTCTTCCATAGAGATTTCCCCACGTTGTTTAGCGCTTCTCTGAATTTGTTCTGGGTTGCTGCATAAATGCATGGGTTCAGAATACAACTCAACAACTTCAACATATCTCCTGTTTCAGTCGCGATGTATTCAGGGTTGCTAAAGTCACCGCGATAGTAATTACAGTGTGACAGTCTGGTCATGACCAAACTCACTGACTGCGTCAACCAAAGCAATATGAAACTGCCAGATACGGAGAACAATAAAATTATGGTATTCCTCCGTTTGTCCATTCTTGAATTGCTTTGCCTCTCAGTTCTGTGACCCTGGAGACCAATT
Source organism: Chiloscyllium plagiosum (assembly GCF_037043375.1). Classification (NCBI taxonomy): domain Eukaryota; kingdom Metazoa; phylum Chordata; class Chondrichthyes; order Orectolobiformes; family Hemiscylliidae; genus Chiloscyllium; species Chiloscyllium plagiosum. The sequence goes on from NW_028270190.1 coordinate 17,965,183, forward strand.
CGAGTTTTATTTGCCACTACAACACGGTGGATAGTGAAAGAATTAAACAAGAAAATTAGGAGAAATGGAAGCCAAGCAACCCAGGTGCTGTAGAACCAAACAAAAGTTATCCCTGGAGATGAAGCAATGATAGTTACACTTGACCGGCAGTCCCATTCAATTTTATTAATGATTTGCACTGGTTCATATGCAAACAAAACTGGGATGTTCTTTAACAAGATCAGAACGGAGACGATTATTAATATTGTGATTGCAGTTTTTTCAGTGCAATGTTTTGTCTTAAACTTCTGACAGCAGATCGCCACAAATCTGTCAAATGTGAAGGAAACGGTGAACCAAACAGTTAGATCCAGACCGATGGTTATCATGTATATAATGAGCATGCACACAGGTGTGTGGGAGAAGAAGGAAAATGGAAAGTGATAACTCAAAATACGATACATTATAATACTATTGACAATAACTATTAGATACGACGTTGCCATGGCCACCAAGTAAGCCGAGATGCATTTGGACAGACCACAGTTTCCTCGTAAGAGAATTAAAATAGTCATCATGTTCGCTGCCAGAGAAACAGAAATGATCGTTAATATTGCAATGCATGATAGAAACAGAGGTGAAGGTACTTACTAAAAAGGATTTGTACACATTCTGATTGATTTACAATCTACGAAATTTACCCAAGCATTTATTATGCTGTTCAAGTCATCATTCTATGTGGTATTGTCGGACTGTCTGAAGATCAACAAATATATTTTCAGAGGCCAATTACGCTGAATTATAATTGTTAAACTATTAATGCTTTTAGAAAAGAAGCCCCAGGAAAAAGTGTCCGGGCACGATTTTTATATTGTTCTTTTAACACTGAGATAAAGCGTATGTGGCATTAACAATGAAAAATGCAAATCAAATAAATACAAACTGGTTGAATGCCTTACCTGATAGACTTGCAGCTGCGAGAAGCGGATAATAAATCTCTTTCAACAGCAAAATCGGTGCTTTTGCCATTCCTGAGAATGAATTACCTCAGCAGAGGCTGAAGGTCTGTGACTGGTGTGTGGCCAAGGTATGGAAAGGTAATATGCATTTATACATACATCAGAGCTCTGGAGATGCAATTATCTCAAATCATCACTGATTCTACTCACATTTACCTGTGAAGCTAAAACAAACTTTTCTTTTTCATAATATTCTAAATAGAATATAATCTGCACCTGGCATCGTTGACTTCACTTCCATTGCCTTCTCTGTTCATTGGATTCTATTGACTTGTACTGTACCTCATTTCTGAATTTAGACGGCATTCATTTGCGTGAAATAAACTTGCCTTGGAAATTGGCATCTACGTTTTTTGTCATTGATCACTTTATCGACTGAGCTCTTCTCTGACCAATTGCTAATTGTTACGCCAGTAATGCATACCATAGCTCATCACAGTCTAACCATTGTCCAGTTTCTGAAATCGAATACTCAGTCGTGATTAATGGACAAGGGAATTCTAAACGATTGATTCCCATCCTGGAGATTGACTGCTCTCCACATCCTATTCAACAAAACCAGTAATCTTCCTTAACTCTAAGAATGCCACCCTCCCAACCAGTAACACATTCTATTCAAGTTAAAAACTGATGTAGTCCATCTGGTAGCCTGGGTATTAACACCCAGTGTTTCTATCAGAAAACACAATCAGAAAGCTACTAATGTTTAAGAATATAGAGGAGGAACTGAAAATTAACACATCAGGAGAGAAGTCGTGTCAGAGAAATTAATTGGGCCATATAATCTCCTGGTCCGAATAAATTACAGGAGAAAATGAGGACTGCAGATGCTGGAGATCAGAGCTGAAAATGTGTTGCTGGAAAGGCGCAGCAGGTCAGGCAGCATCCAAGGAGCAGGAGAATCGACGTTTCTAGCATGAGCCCTTCTTCCTGAAGAAGGGCTCATGCCCGAAATGTCGATTCTCCTGCTCCTTGGATGTTGCCTGACCTTCTACGCTTTTCCTAATAAATTACACCCTGGAATTCTAAAAGATGTAACGACAGATGTAGTAGGTGCATTGTTTTTAATTTTTCAAAGAAAATAAAAGATAAGCACATGGATGATTTTGGGATAGTGTAGGGGGACGATCTGAGAATAGTTCACAAGTCGGCTCAACATCGAGGGCCGAAGGGCCTGTTCTGCGCTGTATTGTTCTCTGCTCTGTGTTCTATGTTCAAGAAACTGAATTTGGAAAGAGTACCAGAGATTTCAAAAACTGCCAATGTGTCATACTTTTTGAAAAAAAAACGGAAACGTGACCAAACTTTGTTAACCGTGAGCCAATCTGCTGACCATCTCTTGTTGAAAACAATTGCAGCAGACTCAACTGTTCATTAAAGAATAGCGGTCCACTTGGAAAATCACAGATTAATCAATCAAAATGAATGTGTCTTCAAAAAGTAAATCAATTTCTGAAAACTACCTTCGACCTTTTCGATGAAGTCTAAATCATAATCGAAAGAAAGAGAAACAGTCAAAGCAAAGCGTTCAAACTACCAGAATGTGTTTCACAAGGAACCATGCTAAAAAGGCGAAGACACAGGTGTCCATGGTATCAGAGATAGGTATATCGGCATAGTTTGAGAATTTGGTATTTGGCAGGAAATAGCAAATGGTGTTCAGGAGTTATTTTTAGAAATGGCGATCTTTATTGAGACGTGTTCAACCGGGGTCAGTCCTGGTACTACACGTGTTTTGGAATCTTTATTAATGATTTGCAGGAGGGAAAGGGAATGCACTTTTGACAAATTTTCGGACAACACAACAACAATGATGGATTAAGTAAGTGATAAAAAAAAATGTACAATTGAATAAAAAATGAAAAAAGAGAAGGTTTTCATGTTGAAAGGGAGCACAAAAAACCCCGAATTGTTCAAATGAAAATAACAGAAAAGGGCTCATAAATGCTTGAGAATACATCTGCATGAAACATAGAAATGAACAGAGAGGTGCAAGAGATAATCAGGAAAACTAATTGAATTTTGGCCCAAATTTCGAAAGGGTTTTGTAAGAAGAATATGTAATATTTACTGCAAAGTGCTGGTGGGACCACATCCGGATGACTGTGAACAACTTCCGCCTCCTTATATTCAGAAAATATGTTAGTTCTTTGGAGACAGTTCACACAATTTCAGATACTCAACACCGGAGTAAGAATTTGGTGAATGTGCAAAAGCTAAACCGGGTTGGGAACCTACTCCTAGATGTTTATAATTATGAGAGGTGAAGTCATTGAAATTTGTAGAATTCTGAAGGAACTTGACGAGGTAAATGCTGAGAATGCGTTTTCTGTCATCGGAGAGTCTCGCATCAAATGATTTTGGATCAAAATAAAGGCAATTCATTTTAAGACTCAGATAAGATGGAACTTCTTCTCACAAACGATTGTGTCTCGCCACCCCTTGCCACAGAAAGCTGCAGGATAGAGTCCACGCTTCTAGTTAAGGCTGAAACAGATAGAATCTGATCACGAAGGGAATCATTCATTCCGGGAAAAGGCAAGGAATGGAAGGTGAACAGTATTGGGTCGTTCATGCTCCTGATGTATGTCAGAGTCAACTCTAGAAGCAGTATGGTCCATTGTTGTTTATACTTCCTGCGACCTTATGGCCTTAATATGTGTGAAGTACAGCCTCAAACCGTTATCGTAAATGTTTTGCCCATTGCCAGGAAGTGAGTTACTTTCGTGTTTTTGCAGCGTGAACTGGTTAAGTATTCCCTTCATGAACAACTCTCCAATCCCCATGAGATAACTGGATGTAAGATTGCTCACTGAGCGGCAAAGTTCGTTTTCAGACGTTAGGTCACCGTACGAGGTAACATCATCAGTGAGTCTCTGGTGAAGCGCTGGAGTTGTGGACCGCATTCTATTTATGTGCTTAGGTTTCCTTGGGCTGGTGATGTCATTTCTTATGGTGATGCCATTTCCTGTGCTTTTTCTCAGAAAATGTTCGAATGCAGCTTCGTGTTAATGTTGGGATGATTGCTCCTTCTGTTCTGTATTTGGTCCATATAAGTTGTTTTCCTGAAGATGTTGGTTTGAAGTTCCCCTTTAGACTGTTCATTCTACTGTGACATATAGGAATGGCACATTATTGTGGTTTTCACAAACGTTTTCCTCATCTGCCACCAATGAAGCTGCATTAGTACATTATTCCAACCAGCCACCACACACTGAAGCACAGAGGAACGACGCCCAGCAGAAGAAAACCGCATTTCCACCGTATTCAAAAAGAATGTGTACCCAATGAGCACAGTCCGTCTATGTCTCAGTAACTAAACCAAAGAAGCAGACAAAACACACCAGAAATCTTGGGCACATTCCCCTTCATTAAACACATCTTGGAAATGACTGCCATATCCATCATGGCAGCCCAAAAACCCACCAACACACTAAAACAGCAGCTAATGAACTTGAAAGACTCGATACAGTCAACAAGCAAAATGGACGTCATTTGCGAAAGACTGTTTTGGACAAACAAGGGAAAGATTGCCTCCAGGATACATGAACATCAACTTGCCACGAACAACCTACCCAACTATCACTATTGTCTATACATACAGATAAGGAAAGACACCACTTCGACTGGGACATATTCTCGGACAAGCCAAACAGAGACACTCACGAGATTCCTAGAAGCGTGGCATTCCAACAGGAACTCTATCAAAAAAACCAACGATTGCTATCCCACTTCTTTTCCTCAGACAAACAGAACAGGAAATGACATCACCAACACAGGAAATAGAATCACCAAAGGAAGTAGGAGTGTTACGCACGGTGGTCGAATACCCGGAACAGAATCAGACAACTGAAGAATTCCAGGAAGTATACACTGGGATTTCTCCTGTCTGTGTGATAACAAGGTCACAAACCCACCAGGTGAAACAGGAGCAAAAATCACAGAATACAGATAAGGAAGTTGAAATTGAATTATAAGAGGCCATGCTTGACCCAGTGACTCAATCAGAAAAGGAATAAGTGAAGAAAAAAGCGGATAGTTTTCGTGCAAAGCAATTAACTCAGTCACAACACGAAGTTGAGAAAACTGAAGCAATTATATCAAATAACGTTGACAGACAAATATCTGAGTATATTTCCGAATGTTACGATCTTAAACATGATATCCTGATCAGGAAATGCAAACTATCAAATATCAGGCGGATCAGAAATAGGCAGAGGTTCATCAAGTTGTATTACCATGGGGTTATAGACAGGTGTTGTTGCATTTAGCACATGAATTAACAATACAAGGTAATTCAGTATTTAAGAAAACCTCAAGCTAAAGAAAACAAGCATTTTTCCTGGCCTGGACTACAGGGTGTGGTTGACCTTTTTCTGTACTTGGCATACATTTCAGGAATTTGGAAAAACTCAGGCAGTAATAAAACCAGCATCCCATTTCAATCTTGCGTTTTTTTCTCGTGAATAGTAGATACAGGGGAATGGTGTGCTCACTATTCGTGTCAGGTAAATAAGTTGTTATTTGTGTATCCCAAAATGTGTGTCAGGGATTTATTTCAATTGCTTATTAGAAGTTGCTGAAAAACAGGATGACACCACTTTTCATAGTCCTTTTAAAACATTATATGGTATGACAATCCCCTTAGGGTGATTCAGTTTTTATTCCAAGAAGGATGGTCATTCTCCTTTACATACCACAAAGGTCGCAGCTGTGGAGCTTGGAACACCTTTTCTGCAATGCACAAAATCAGGAGTCAGAAAGAAAACTTTCCAATTGCCTGGATGTCTGAAGCTCCAAAGCCAGTCAAGAAGTTCACCACTCTCCAGGAAAAATCAGCCACTTATTAGGTATGATATGCACATGCATCCACTCCCTCCTCCATCAACTCGCAATCGCAGCAGTACATACCACCTACAAGACACACTGCAGACATTCACCAAAAAATCCTCAGTCATCACGTTCCATCACGTTCCATGACCATTTTCAAGTAAAAAGACAAGGGCAGCACATGTATGGGAGTGCCAACATCTTCAACTTCCCCTCCAAGCAACTCACAACGCTCACAACCCATTCCTTCACGTTCGCTGTGTGAAAATCTTGGAATTCCCACCTCAATAGCATTGTGATCAACCCACTATAGATGAGATGGAAATGTTCAAAAAAGCAGCAAACCACCACTTTCTCAAGGGCAACTAGAGCTGTTGAAGACATGCTGGCAGAACAGAAATGCCGACATCCCACAAATGAAAAAAGACATGCATTAAGGACAGGGCCTTATTTCTGATCAGAAAGCAAGCTGCAGACTTGAGAACGCTGATAAAGTAATTAATCATTTGAATGAAATAATCTGAATGATTATCAACACTGTGTCGCTGTAGACTGAAGTACGGATTTCTGTATAATAGGACAACAACAGAATTCATCGTTAGCTGAACTCTGGAGAACAGCATTGCACAGTGATCTGTCAGCGGACACCAAAGACAGACACTGTTGGTTCGCATCATACTTTTAATCTAACATAAATAGCTAAGGTAGGTTCTGAGTCTTAAATTGCTCACTTCAGGATTCTCTGCTTTGTTGCTATATGCAATAAAGTTGAAGTAATTGTCTCAGCATTTGAATGACTGTGAGGTTTCTTAATAAGTCGCCAAAGTAAATGCAGATTGGGGTAATTTACATCAAGGGTCTTTTTCCAAAATAAATTGTGAAGGGACAATGACAAACTGGCATACAGGAATTGAAAGCAATTAGCTGTTTCTGGGATGCAGCATATGGTTGCTGCTTTCTGCAAGACGCAATAACGTTGCTTGATGACCTGCTGGCTCATTAGTATTGGTTAAATAAGATCGTCTGGGGAAGAAATGGTCTGACGCAAAGGAATTAAGTGAAATGAAACCTGTGCTTTAAAGTGATATTCAATGCCGAAGGTACAATGTAACACAGGAGCTACTTCTGATATGAAAGCAAGCTGCAAACTTGGTGGCCCCATTGGACTGATCGATAAAATGAATGAACGTGTTGAAATGACCATCCACAGTTTCACACGAGAGACGTTATGGATAGAAAATTGTATAACAATATAATTTCAGGATGCCTCAGTCTCAGACATTCACAGAACAATATGGTTTAACCATCAAACAGTCGGTAAATTCAAAGGCAGGCAGTATTACTTGGAATCGGAGCTAAATTCCTCCACAATTTCGGAAGAAGGTAGGGCCGATCAGGGATAGCGGAGGGAACGTGTGTGTGTAGTCTGAGCAGACAGGGGATGCCCTAAATGAGTTTTTTTGCTTCAGTTTTCAACAAGGAAAACGAACTTGCTGTAAATGAAATCTTTGAGGAGCTGTGATACAGTCTTGACCAGATTAAGATTGATGAGGTTGAGGTGCTAGAAATTTTGGAAAACATTAAGATTGATAAGTCCCCAGGTCCAAACCAGATTTATTCTAGGCTCCTCCGGGAAGGGAGAAAGGAGGTTGCTAAGCCACTGGCATGGATATTTTCCCCCTCACTCTCCAAGGGAGTCGTACCGGAGGATTGGAAGGATGCGAATGCTGTTCCTCTTTTCAAGAGGGGGAATAGGGAAAACATTGGCAATTACAGACCAGTCAGTCTTACGTCTGTGGTCAGTTAGGTTTTGGAAAGAATTTTCAGGGTTGGGATTTATGACTATTTGGCAAAGCATAGTGTGATTAAAGGCAGTCAGTGTGGTTTTGTGAGGGGCAGGTCATGCATCACAAATCTTATTGAGTTTTTCGAGGAGGTGACAAGACAGGTCGATGAAGATCGATCAGTGGATCTGGCATATATTGACTTCAGCAAGGCATATGATAAGGTTCACCATGGAAGGATCGTTCATAAAGTCCGCAAGTATGGGATACCCGGACATTTGGCTATCTGGATTCCGAATTGTTCAGCTGAAGCCAGAGACTGGTTGTAGATGGAAAGTATTCTGTATGGAGGTCAGTGTTGAGTGGGGTCCCGCAGGGCTCTGTTCTTGGGACTCTGCACTTTCTGGTTTTTATAAATGACTTGGGTAAGGAGATTGAGGGGTGGGTTAGTAAATGTGCAGATGACATAAAGGTTGGAGGTGTCGTCGATAGTATAGAGGGCTACTGCAGGCTGCAGCACGACACAGACAGGATGCAGAGCTGGGCTGAGAAATGGCAGATGGAGTTCAACCTGGATAAATGCGAAATGATGCATTTTGGAAGATTGAACTTGAATGCTGATTATAGGATTGAAGACAGGATTCTTGGCAGTGTGGAGGAACAGAGGGATCTGGGAGTGCCAGAACATAGATCCCTCAACGTTGCCACCCAAGTGGATCGGGTTGTTAAGAAGGCATATGGTCTGTTGGCTTTCATTAACAGGGGTATCGAATTTAAGAGCATCGAGGTTTTGCTCTTGCTCGACAAGTCCCTGGTGAGACCGCACTTGGAATATTGTGTCCAGTTCTGATCACCCCACTATAGGAAAGGAAAACAGGCTTTGGACAGGGTGCAAAGAAGGTTCACCAGGATGCTGCCTGGACTGGAGGGCTCTGGAGAGAAGGAGGAAGAGAGGTGACCTGATCGAGGTATACAAGATAATGGGTGGAATAGATAGAGTCAGTAGCCAGAGACGTTTCCCCAGGGCAGGACTGATTGTTATGAGGAGTCATAGTTTGAAGATATTAGGAGGAAGGTATAAAGGAGATATCAGAGGTAGGTTGTTTATGCAGAGAGTTGTGAATGCATGGAATGTGTTGCCAGCTGTGGTTGTTAGGGACATTTAAGCGACGGCTGGACATGCACATGGATAGCAGTGAGTTGAGGGGTGCATAGGTTATGTTACTATATTTACTAAATTAGGATTAACCTCGGCACAACATCTTGGGCAAAGGCCCTATTCTGTGCTGTACTTTTCTATGTTCTAAGAGTGAAATTCCACTCTCAGGCTGAACTTACGGACTTAGGAGGTTTTATTTTGTTTGCTACGTGCTATAAAGTTGAAATACTTGTTTCAGTATTTGGTTGTCTGTGAAATTTCTTAAAGAAACTGTCGAATCGAAGGTAGCTTCGATAATTTGCATATGACAAAGGGATTCATGACTGACTGGGAGAAGGTCTGCTCATGGCGTGCAGAAACATATCAGCCATGATTGTATGGTGAATGAGCCAAATTTCTTAATTCTGTCTTGTGGTATAACGGTTGTCTGGCAGACAACACTTCCCTGCGTCTCCCATCACTTCTGATCATTGACTTCCATTTGCCCGATAATAATCAGCAAAGACTGGTTGGACAGAAGATTATGCTTCCGCACTGTGTGACTCTGTTACTCTCTTACATATTTATGTCATCCAGTTAACTGAAACCATAAGTGTATTGAAAATTATACCTGCAAGAAGGAAACCTAAATGCCCTTCCCCTGGTCACATATAAAGAAGACAGCACTGTACAATTTCAGTCAGACATTAAGGAGTGGGCATTAAGTGTTATATCAAGACACTCAATGCGTTCAAGAAGTAGTCATGGGTATTTCTGAGGGACATAGGGATGAAACGGCATCGGAAGAATGCGGGAAAAAAGCACTGAGGTGAAAGATTACTCGTATTTTCGATATTTCCATGAATCTACGGTTTCTCAGTGCATTCATCACTGAATGCTTTAATCGTATGCCATGTGTACTGTGAGATAACTTTTAGAAATTGTCAGCTACGTCTATTTAATATTTTTTTTAATCTCATTATTATGCAATCACCAGGCTACCAAGGAAGGGCATGTTGTTTGTTGTTTTTTTAAAGCCGTATACACTGTTTCAATGAGTTATTTTGTCAGATAATCGAGTTCCTTCCATGTCGTATTCACATAAAATGTGCAGTACACAAGTTTGCAGCAGCAATACCATTAATTATTTTCAAGACGTAAATAAACTTGACCGGGATTTTAAACTGTAGCATTGGATCTGAGTATCTGAACTGGATTAATTTATTAACACATCAAATGTCGCCTCTAATGCCTTATTTTGTTTTTAAAAAAAGCATTGCTCTTTGAGATTACAGACAGTATATGCAAGCAAATGCTGCACAGGTGGATAGAGTGGTCAAGAAGGCATATGGTATGCTTGCCTTCATCGGACGGGGAATTGAGTATAGAGCTGGCAATTCATGTTAAATTTTTACAGAGTTTGGTTCGGCTGCATTGAGAATACAGTGTACAGTTCTGGGCGCCACATTACCAAAAGGATGTGGACGCTTTGGAGAGGGTGCAGAGAAAGTTCACGAGGATGTTGCCTGGTATGGAAGGTGCTCGCTATGAAGAGAGGTTGAGTCGGTTAGATTTATTTTCATGAGAAAAAGGGAGATTGAGGGGAGACCTGATTGAGGTCAACAAAATCATGAAGGTTGTAGACAGGATGGATAGAGACAAGCTTTGTCCCAGGGTGACGGATTCAATAACGAGAGGTCATGCTTTCAAGGTGAGAGGTGGAAAGTGTATGGGGGATACACGCGGCAAGACCTTCACACAGAGGGTGGTGGGCGTTTGGAACACGTTGCCAGCAGAGGTGGTAGAGGCAGGCACGATGGAATCATTTAAGATGCGTCTGGACAGATCCATGAGTAGGTGGGGAGTAGAGGGATACAGATGCTTCGGAATTGACCAACGGGTTTAGATAGTATATTTGGATCGGCTCAGGCTTGGAGGGCCTAAGGGCCTGTTCCTGTGCTGTATATTTTCTTTGTTCTTTGTTTTTTGAAAAGCAGTATGTAAAATCGACATTAAATGTCCAATCAAACATCGAAGGAATATCTGCGTAAAGCATTCTTTTTGCACAAAACAAGTTTTGAATCGAAGGCAGCTTCGATGATTTACACAGAACAAAGCGGTTCAAGACTAACGAGAGAAGGTCTGCTCCATCCCGAGGGACGAAGAAAAATGACGTGATATTCAGTTTCAGCTACAAAGAGATTCGGCTAAAATATATTGTCTTGTCCATGGCTTTTCCACATGATATGATTTGTTTTCTTCCATAGAGATTTCCCCACGTTTTTTAGCTCTTCTCTGAATTTGTTCTGGGTTGCTGCATAAATGCATGAGTTCAGGAAACAACTCAACAACTTCAACATATTTCCTGTTTCAGTCGCGATGTAATCAGGGTTGCTGAAGTCACCCCGGTAATAGTTAGGGTGTGACAATCTGGTCACGACCAAACTCACCGAGTGCGTCAACCAAAGCAATATGAAACTGCCTGATACCGAGAACAATAAAATTATGGACTTCCTCCGCTTTTCCATCCCTGATTGTTTTGGCTTCTCAGTTCTATGGCCCTGGAGTCCAACGCGAGTCCTGTTCGCCACGACAACACGGTGGATGGTTAAAGAATTAAACAAGAAAATTAGGAGAAATGGAAGCCAAGCAACCCAGGTGCTGTAGAACCAGACAAACGCCATTCCGGGAGATGAAGCAAAGAAAGTTACACTTGACTGGCAGCCCCATTCAATTTGATTAATGATTTGCTCTGGTTCATATGCAAACAAAAGTGGGGTGTTCTTTAATAAGATCAGAACGGAGATGATTATTAATATTGTGATTGCAGTTTTCTTTGTGCAATATTTTGTCTTAAACTTCTGACAGCAGATCGCCACAAATCTGTCAAATGTGAAGGAAACGGTGAACCAAACAGTTAGATCCAGACCGATGGTTATCATGTATGCAATGAGCTTGCACACAGGTGTGTGGGACAAGAAGGAAAATGGGAAGTGATAACTCAAAGTACGATACACTATAATACTATTGATAATAACCATTAGATCCGACGTTGCCATGGCCACCATGTAAGCCGAGGTGCAGTTGGAAAGACCACAGTTTCCTCGGAAATGAATTAAAATAGTCATTATGTTCGCTGTCAGAGAAACAGAAATGATCGTTAATATTCCAATGCATGATTGAAACAGAGGAAAAGATACTTTTGAACACATTCTGAGTGATTTACAAAACAGGAAAATTTACCCAAGCATTTAATATGCCGTTCCAGTCATCATTCTATGTGGTATTGTCGGACTGTCTTAAGATCAACAGATATATTTTCAGATGACTGTTATGTTGAATTATTATTGCTAAACTACTAATGCTTCGAGAAAAAGGGAATAGGAAAAATTGTCTCGACATGATTCTCGATATTGTCCTTGTAACACTAAGACATACAGTATGTGGCATTAACATTGTAAAACGAAACTCAATTAAACACAAACTGATTGAATGGTTTACCTGGAAGACTAACAGCTGCGAGAAGTGGATAGTAAATCTCTTTCAACAGCAAAATCGGTGCTTTTGCCATTTCTGAGAATGAATGTCTTCAGCAGAGGCTGAAGGTCGGTGTCTGGTGTGTGGCCAAGGTATGGAAAGGTAATGTGCATTTATACATGTATCAGATAGTAGAAAAATTGGTTTCAATTTTTCAAAACGAAACTGAATTCGGAAAGAGTACAAGAGGATTCTAAAACTGCCAACGTGTCGTACGTTTTGAAAAATAAGGAACGTGACCAATCATTTTTAACCGTGAGACAAACTGCTGAACACCTCTTGTTGAAGACAGTGCAACAGATTCAACTGTTCAGTTAAAAATAGCAGTCCACGTGGAAAATCACAGATTAATCAAGCAAAAGCGACATGGTTCCAGAAAAGGAAAATAATTTCTGAGAAATTGGTTCGAACTTTTCGAGATAGTCTGACATTAATCGCAAGGAACAGAAACAGTCAGAGTGTTCAAACTAACAGAAGGCATTTCGCAATGAACCATGCATAAGGATAATACACAAATGTCCGTGGTATTGGGGATAGTATATCAGCATAGTTTGAAAATTTGATATTTGGCAGAAAATAACAAATGGTCTTCAGGAGTGAATTTCGGAAATGGTGATCTGTATCGGTTGGTTTTATCAAGGCTTCAACAAAGGTCACTCCTGGTACTACAAATGCTTTGTAATCGACGTTAATAATTTGCAGGAAGCAAGGGAATGCACTTTTGCCAAATTTTCAGACAATACAACAACAGGTGACATGGCAAATCCTAAGGGTGGTACAACCAATCTACGGAGCGGTGCTGATGGGTTAAGTAAATGGGCATAATTATGCCCACCGGAATAAAAAGTGAAAACTAGAGAGGTTGATCATGTTGAAAGAAAGAACAAGAAAACGCAGCATTATTTAAATGAAAATGACGGAAAAAAGATGCAGAACATAAATGCTTGAAACATAGGAACGCATTGGGAGGAGCAAGAGGTATTTAGGAAAACTAATTGAATTTTGGCCCAAATTTCATAGGGGTTGGATTAGAAGAATATGAAATAGGTACTGCAAAGTGCTGGTGAGGCCACATCAGGAGTACTGTGAACAATTTCCATCTCCTTATTTAACAAAATGTATTATTTCTTTAGGGGCAGTTCACGAAATTTCAGATACACAATCCCCGGTGTGGAGGTTCTGGCAAATGTGCAAAAGCTTAATGGAAATCTGCTGTGGGAAGTTTAGAATTAAGAGAGATGATGTAATTAAATGTGTAGAATTCTGAAGGGACTTGACGAAGTAAATGCTGAGAACACGTTTTTCTTTATCGGAGAGTCCAGAATTAAATGATATTGGATCAGAATAAAGGCAATTCAATTTAACACTCAGATAAGATGGAATTTCTTCTCTCAAAGGATTATGCCCCGGGGCCCCTTGCCCCAGAGAGCTGTGGGTAAGAGTCCAAGCTTCTATTTAAGGCTGAGATCGATAGATTCTGATCACGAAAGGAATCAATAATTAGTGGAAAAGTCAAGAATGGGAGGTGAACAATATTGGGTCGATCGTGCTGCTGTTGCATGTCAGAGTCAGCTCTAGAAGCTATGTGGTCTATTCATGTTCATACTTCCTGCGACCTGATGGAATTCATATGTACGACTTATCACCTCAAACCGTATTTGGTTGCTCTGTCCATTGCCAGGTAGAGAATTATTTTGTGTTTTTGCAGCGTGAACTGATCAACTATTCCTCCTTAATATCTCAGCAATCACCACGAGATTACTGGATGTAATTTTGCTCGCTCAGATGGAATGTTCATTCTCGGACATTTCGTCACCATATGAGATAACATCATCAGTGAGCCTCAGGCGAAGCACTGGTGTTATTGCTCACTTTCTGTCCATGTTCTTCGGTTTCCTCGAGCTGGTGATGTCATTACCTGTGGTGATGCCATTTGCTGTTCTTTTTCTCAGAAAATGTTCTCATGCAGCTACGTGTTGGCTTTGGGATGGTTGCTTCTGCAGTTCAGTACTTGGTCCTCATTCTCCTGTGACATTTTTGAATTGCACATTGTTGTGGTTTGAGCCCTCTTTTTCCTCTTCTTCCACAAACGAAGCTGCATTAGAACATTATTTCACGAGGCACCGCACACGGCAGCATAGGGGAACTACAAAGAGCCAAAGAAAGCCGTATTCAAAATAGCAGGCACCCAATCTATCCACTCCACTCTCTCTTCCCTGACCTATCACCTTCATCCTCTCCCCCACTCACCCATTATACTCTATGCTACTTTCTCCCCACCCCCACCCTCCTCTAGCTTATCTCTCCACGCTTCAGGCTCACTGCCTTTATTCCTGATGAAGGGCTTTTGCCTGAAACGTAGTTTTCGAAGCTCCGCGGATGCTGCCTAAACTGTTGTGGTCTTCCAGCACCACTAATGAAGAAGCTGGCTTCCAGCATCTGCAGTCATTGTGTTTACCCAATCCACACAGCCGTCGATTTCTAAGCAGCAATCCCGAACAAGCAGAAAAAACCCGTGCAGAATCCCTGGCCACTACATCAAACCCATCTCAGAAATGACTGCTCTAACCACTTTGGCATGATTGTCACCCACAAACACACGAACAGACTAAAACAGCAGCTAATGCACTTTAAAAAAAACCTGCACAGACAACAAGCAAAATAAATATCATGTACAAAACACTATATTCGACAAATACGCAGAAAACTAGTCACCAGATACATGAACATCAAATAGCCACTAAACACATGACCCACGATCACTACTTTCATTACATACAGATGAGGAAAACGAATGTTTTAAAAGAAATGGGAGTTTGCCTAATGTTCTCAGTGAAATCGATGGTAACAGGAGATGGAGGATAAGTGAAGTGAACGTTCAGAGGGTGTTAGTAAATTGCCAACAACTGAATAGCAAATGAACTGAGGCAGTGAGATTATTGCAAAATGTAAAACAAATGGCGCTAGAGACAAACCAAACATGGCTGCGAAACATGCGCATAAGAGTGTCTGACCAAAAGAACAAGTTATCCAAAACTGTGTAATCTAATTATGGATGAGAGATCATACCACGTTGTCAAGGAGATTCGTTTCAAAACACAACGGGAAGCAAAGACCGTTTTCAGTTTACAAATACAGCGCAGAATGGTGGGGTTGTATGTCACGAGATGTGGGCCCAACATCATGGTTGAAGCCATCTCCATGGGTACAGACCTTGGCTATCAGTTTCTGCCTGGCAAGTCTGCGTTGTTGTGTATCTCAATGGCTCCCTTGGAGAGCGCTAACTTCAAGGTGCAGACTGAATGTCCTTGATTACTGAAGTTTTTCCCAAGTTGGAGTGAACATTTCTTTCTGGCGATTGGTTGTGTGGAAACCATTTCTCCATTTTTGCAGTGATTGCATGGTCTTGCCAGTATAGAATGCCTCAGATCATCCTTGTGTGCAGAGCATGAGGAAGGCAATCTTGGCCCAATCAAATCAGTACCTTCCTTTTACATGGTGGGTGCTGATCCCACATATGATAATAGCATCCATGTCGATGATTTGGCAGCGTTGTGCCATGTTGTGTTCCCTGTTGTCCTGAAAGCTGGGCAGTTTGCTGTGAACGGTGGTCTGTTTAAAGTTTGGAGGTTGTTTGAATTCAAAATGACATCAGGTTGACCTTGGTGAGGTATTCGCTACCACCGATGTCATGTTAAAGGCTTCAAATAGCGTGGTATAGTTTCTCCTTTCTGGGGACCTACTGAACGATGCAGCGTACTCTGTCCATCGTGTCCAGAATCTGTTTTCTGAGGAGATCATTGTGGTGTTTCACCGTGGCACATCGTAACTGGGTTTTGATGATTTGAACATCGTATCCCGTTCTTATGATGACATATTTCGGTACCATCAAGTGTCTGTCGCCCTCTTTCTCGTGCCCACCAATCCTCTGTATATGTAGACCTTGTCCTCGGGGATGGTGTCCTTACCTTGTTTAAGGTGGAAGCTACAGGTTTGTAGCATTTTGGATGAGGGAAATCTGTTACAGAATGTAGTACCTGGTCTGAGATCCATTTCGAAGGAAGTGGCGAATCTTAAACCATTTACCTGTGAAGGTGAGGTTTAGTCGCATCTACCAGGAGGAGCAGGTAGAGAAATTACAGTATTATGAGACATGGAATCATGTCAATCTTTGTTGTTGAGATATGCAACTAAGAAGGTTTATTGCCAGACTAACGTGCCAGTGCGTGGAATTTAAGGTTAGACGAGAGGTGCTCCTTTATGTCGAGTAAGGTAAGTGTAAGAAGTGGTGGAAGGAGTATTGGAGAAACTCCAAGCTCCAGGAATACAACTTGTCCTTGCCAATTATATTGCCTGCAGTGGTCGAAACTTCAGTGCCGAATCAGGCAACTGAAGAATTGCAGGAAGTTTATACTGGGATTTCTCCTGTCTGTGTGATCACAAGTTCACGAACCCACCAGTTGAAACAGAAGCAGAAATCACAGAATACAGATGAGGAAGTTGAAGTAGAATTCTCAGAGACCATGTTTGACCCAGTGACTCAGTCAGAAAAAGAATAAGTGGAGGACAAGGTGGATATTTGTCATGCAAAGCAATTAACTCAGTTACAACAGGAAGTAGAAAAACAGAAGCAACTAAATCAATTAGTGAACAGAGACAAAAATCTGAGTATATTCCCGAATGTTACGATGTTAAAAATGATATCTTGATCAGGATACAGAGACCATGATATATCAGGCGGATGAGCAATAGGCACAGCTTCATCAAGCCGTGTTATCATGGGGTTATATAAAGGCGATGTTGCATGCAGTATAAGAATTACCAATGCAAGGGCATTCACTTGTTAAGAAAAAAATCAAGGGAAAATACAAAACCATTTCTCTTGGCCTGGACCATATAAGGATGGGTTTGACCTTTTTCCACACATACCACAGCTGAAAGGACTACAGAAGTGGTACACAAACTTTTCACTAGATGCAGACAACCGCCGAGAAACAATCAGATCAAGGGGCACATTTTACGTCCACATTATTCCGGCAACTTATAGAATAGTTACGAATACAACAATTCAATCTATTGCAGACCATCTGGAATCGCAAAGGAGCGGTAGAGAGCTGGCATCAGGCTTTTAAGACATGTTGAGGGTTTATGGTCAAGACTATCCAGATGATCAGGATACAGAAATTCCGTGTGCACCTTATTTTCCATTCGAGATGCAACAAACGAATCCAGCAAATTCAGTCCATTTCAATTCCCTTTCAAGCATGATGTGAGAGGATCACAGAAAATAATTAAGGAGAAAATGCTGACTCAGAATTCAGGGACCACACACTTGGACGTTTAGTCAAATTTTAGAAAATCTGTAAATAGCCACTGACCATGGCTTCAATTTAGAGAGACTAAATTGTATTCTTTTATTGCATGAGTGGGAGTTGTATTTATTGGAACAGCACACCATTTCAGTCTTGTGTTTTCCTCGTGAATAGTAGTAATAGGGGAATGGATTGGTATGATAATAGTTTAGTTAATTTGTTTACTGTTCTAGTCAATTAAATAAGTTATGATTTGTGCATTGTAGAATCAGTGTCAGGGATTCATTTCACTTAACATCTGGAAGTTGCTGGAAAACAGGATGACACATCTTCTCCAAGTCCTTTTAAATGATTATAGGGCATGGCACTCCCCTTTAGGTGATGCAGTTTTTGTTCTAACAGTGGTGGTCATTACCCTCTGTATAACACAAAGACAGCAGGTGTGCTTCTTGGAACACATCTTCTGCAAGGACAATGTCGGGAGTCTGAACGAAAACTCGCCAATTCTCTGGAGAAGTGAAGGTCCAAAACAATCAAGAAGTTGGCCACTCTCGAGGACAAAGCAGCCCACGCATTTGGTGTTACATGCACAAGTAACCACTCGCTCCCCCACCAACTCACAGTCACAGCAGTACGTACTATCTACAACAAGCACTGCAGAAATTCACCAAAAATCCTCAGCCAACATCTGCAACTTCCCCTCCAAGCTACTTTCAATCCTGTCTTGGAAATATATCACCATTCCTTCACGTTCGCTGTGTGAAAAGCCTGGAATTCCCTCCTTATTAACATTGTGATTACTCCACTGTAGATGAGATGCAAATGTTTAAAATAGCAGCAAACCACTACCTTCTCAAGAGCAACTAGAGCTGTTCAATAAACCCTCCCATCCTGGCACCTTCCCCTGCAACCATAGGAATTGCAATACCTGCGCCTACATATCCTCCCTCACCTCCATTCAAGGCCGTAAAGGAGCCTTCCACATCCATCAAATTTTACTTGCACATTCACCAATATCATTTATTGTATCCGTCGCTTCCGATGTGGTCTCCTCTACATTGGGGAAACTGGACGCATCCTAGCAGAGTGCTTTAGGGAACATCTCCGAGACACCCGCACCAATCAACGACACCGCACTGTGGCCCAACATTAAAACTCTTCCTCCCACTCTGCCGAGGACATTGAGATCCTGGATCTCCATCACCGCCACTCCCTCACCACCAGACGCATGGAGGAAGAACGCCTCATCTTCTGCCTTGAACACTTCAACCCCAGAGCATCAATGTGGACTTGAAGAGTTTCCTCATTACCCCTTCCCCCACCTCCCCACAGTTCCCAACTTCCAGCTCAGCATCGTCCCTATGACCTGTCCTACCTGCCTATCTTCTTTTCCACCTATCCACTCCAACCTCCTCCCCCCGACCTATCACCTCCATCCACTCCCCCACTCAACTATTGTACTCTATGCTACTTTCTCCCCACCCCACCCTCCTCTCACTTATCTCTCCATGCTTCATGCTCTCTGCCTGTATTCCTGATGTAGGGCTTTTGCCCGAAACGTCGATTTTACTGCTCCTCGGATGCTGACTGAACTGCTGTGCTCTTCCAGCACCACTAATCCTGAATCTGGTTTCCAGCATCTGCAGTCACTATTTTTACCCAATCAATGCTGGCCAGACAGAAATGCCGATATCCCACCAATGAATAAAAATATACATTAAGGAGAAGGGCCTTTTGTTTTTGTGAAGAAACAAACTACAAACTGGAGGACGCTGAGCAAATAATTAATCATTTGAAAGAAAGAATCGAAATGATCATCAATGATATTTCTCTATAGACCTGAAGTATGGATTTCTGTAGAATTCTTCAACAGCTGAACTCGGGAGAACAACACTGAACATGGGTCAATTAATTCACACCAAAACACAGAGAGTGTTGGTTAAAATCATAGCCTGAATCCACCATTCATTGGGTTATATCTGAGGTAGGTTCTGAGGCTTTACTTGCTCACTTCAGGATTCTCAGTTTAATTTAAATAAGCAATAAAAAGGGGAAGTAATTGTCTCAGCATTTGTTCTCCTGTGAGGCTTCTTAACAAGTAGCCAGATTAAATGTAGATTGGGGCAATTTACTCGAATGGACTTTTTGCCGAAGTAACCTGTTCAGGGACCATGACAAAAGGCCATACAGGAATTGAAAGTATTTTGCTGTTTCTGGGATGGAACAGAAATTCGCGGTTTTCTGTGAGACAGGAGATAATATTACTTGATTACCTGTTGGAAAATGAATGTTGCTTAAATAAGATCGTCTGGAAAAAAGAATGTCCTGGGGAAAAGGGATTAACGGCAGCAAGGCTGTGCTTCAAAGAGATAGTCAATGCTGAAGGTAAAACCGTGCCACCGTGGGCGGCACGGTGGCACAGTGGTTAGCACTGCTGCTTCACAGCGCCAGAGACCCGGGTTCAGTTCCCGCCTCAGGCGACTGACTGTGTGGAGTTTGCACGTTCTCCCCGTGTCTGCGTGGGTTTTCTCCGGGTGCTCCGGTTTCCTCCCCCAGTCGAAAGATGTGCAGTGCCAGGTGAATTGGTCATACTAAATTGCCTGGAGTGTTAGGTAAGGGGTAAATGTAGGGGTATGGGGTGGGTTTCGCTTCGGCGGGTCGGCGGGTCGGTGTGGACTTGTTGGGCCGAAGGGCCTGTTTCCACACTGTAATCTAATCTAATCTAATCTAATCTAAAATGTAACAGGGGAGCTACTCCTGATATGAAAGCAAGCTGCAAACTTGGTGACTCCATCGCAGTGATCAATAAAGTGAATGAACGTGTCGAAAAGACCATCCACAGTTTCACACTATAAACTTGATGGACAGAAACTTGTGTAAGAATTCAATTTCAGGATGCCTCGGTCTTAGACATTCGCAGAACAATACCATTTAACATTCAAACATTAGCCACATCCAAAGGCAGACAGTATGACTTGAAATCGGAGCTAAATTCCTCTACTAATTTGCTAAGAGGGAAATTCCATTCTCAGGCTGAACATGCGGACTTGGGAGGTAATAATCTGTTAGCTACGGGCTATAAAATGCTTCAGTATTTGATTGTCTGTGAGATTTCTTAAAGCAACTATCGAATTGAAGGTAGCTTCGCCAATTTTCATGTAACAACGGGATTCAAGCCTGACTGGGAGAAGGTCTGCTCATAACGTGCAAAAGCATATCAGGCATGAGTGATGGATGAGCCAAATCTCCTAATTCGGTTTCTATGGCGCAGGGTCTAATGGTTGTCTGCTACACGGCTTTTCCCTGGATCTTCCCTCACTTCTGATGATTGACTTCAATTTGCCTGAAAATGATCAGCTAAAACTGGTTGGACCGAAGACTCTTCTTCCGTGCTGTGTGACTCTGTGAGTCTGTTACATGTTTATGCCATCTAATTAAATGAAAGCATACGTGTATTAAAAATTGTACCTGTGTGAAGAAAAGTGGGTGAGCAAACCTAAATAGCCTTCATCTGGTACCAATAAAGAAAACAGCACTGCACCATTTCAGTCAGACAATAACGAGTGGGCATTAAGTATTGGCTTAGACAGTGACTTAACCTTCCCTTCGTTGAATCTAATACAAATATTAGGATTTGATTAAGGAAATCTTATTTTACGAGTTAGGAAAGAAGCATGTTGTTCTGATTTCCCACATTGTCACTGCGAGCTGGAACCATGGGTCACAGTCTCAGAACAGGGCGTAAAACGTTCAGTATTAAGATGATCAGAGAGTTTCCAAACGGACACTGTGGAGTACACCCGAAACGTTGATTTCTTGATGTCCTCATACTCACTGCGATGCTGTGCCCTTTCACCTTACTGTTGTTTACCTGTGGATCTCTCTGGTTCAGAACGTAATTGAGATCAAGACTGTCAATACGTTCAAGAAGGAGACTCGTGTCCTTCTGAGGGCAATCGGGATGAACTGATATAGGAAGAATGCGGAAAAAAGCATTGTGGTGAAAGATCGCTCGTACTTTCCACACTTCCACGAAACTACGGTGCATATGTGCACTCATCAATGAATGCTTTAATCATATGCCTATGTGTACTGGGAGATAACTTACAGAAATTGTCGGCTACATCTATTCAAATATTATTTTTTATTCAGCATTATGCAATCACTAGGATACCAAGGAAGGACATTTTGTTTGTCTATTTAGCCGTATATAACGTTTACAAGTGTTATTTTGTCAGATGATCGAGTGCCTTTCCTGCAGTATTCACATGAAATATGCAGTTCACAAGTTTGAGGCAGCAATATCTTTAATTATTTTTTCCAGACAGAAATAAGCTTGACCGGGATTTTAAACTGAAGCGTTGGATCTGAGTGTCTGCAATGGACTAATTTACTTATTTGTCAAATGTCACCGCTCATGCTTTTTTTTTAAAAATGATTTTTGAGATTAAAGTTAGTATATCCATGCAAACGCAAACTTTTCAACTAAACAAATGAAAAGCAGGATGTAAAATCGAGATCAAATGTTCACTCAGACATTGAAGGGATATCTGTATAAAGCTTTTTTTTTGGCGCAGCCCGATGGACGAAGATACTTCTTTGGCGAATATCGACATGAAATTCAGTTTCAGCTACAAAGAGATTCCCGTTAAATATATTTCTCTTGTCCACGGGTTTTTCAAATAATGTGATTTATTTTCTTCCACAGAGATTTCCCCACGTTGTTTAGCTCTTCTCTGAATTTGTTCTGGGTTGCTGCATAAATGCATGGGTTCAGGAAACAACTCAACAACTTCAACATATCTCCTGTTTCAGTCGCGATGTATTCAGGGTTGCTAAAGTCACCGCGATAATAATTACCATGTGACAGTCTGGTCATGACCAAACTCACTGACTGCGTCAACCAAAGCAATATGAAACTGCCTGATACCAAGAACAATAAAATTATGGACTTCCTCCGGTTTTCCATCCCTGAATTGATTTGCTTCTCCGTTCTGTGACACTGCAGTCCAATGCGAGTCCTATTCGCCACTATGATACGGTGGATTGTTAAAGAATTAAACAAGAAAATTAGGAGAAATGGAAGCCAAACAGCCCAGGTGCTGTAGAACCAGACAAACGCCATTCCGGGAGATGAAGCAATGAAAGTTACACTTGACTGGCAGCCCCATTCAATTTTGTTAATGATTTGCACTGGTTCATATGCAAACAAAACCGGGATGTTCTTTAACAAGATCAGAACGGAGACGATTATTAATATCGTAATTGCAGCTTTTTCAGTGCAATGTTTTGTCTTAAACTTCTGACAGCAGATCGCCACAAATCTGTCAAATGTGAAGGAAACGGTGAACCAAACAGTTAGATCCAGACCGATGGTTATCATGTATGCAATGATCTTGCACACACGTGTGTGGGACAAGAAGGAAAATGGAAAGTGATAACTCAAAATACGATACACTATAATACTATTGATAATAACCAATAGATCCGATGTTGCCATGGCCACAATGTAAGCCGATATGCATTTGGAAAGACCACAGTTTCCTCGAAAAAGAATTATAATGGTCATCATGTTCGCTGCCAGATAAACGCAAATGATCGTTAATATTGCAATGCATTGCTGAAACAGAGGTGAAGGTACTTATTAAAAGCTTTTGAACACATTCTGAGTGATTTACAAAATCCAAAATTTACCCAAACATTTAAAACACTGATCCAGTCATCAATCTATGTGGTATTGTCTGACTCTCTAAAGGTCAGCAAATATATTTTCAGACGACTCTTATGTTGAATTGTTATTGTTAAACCAGTATTGTTAAACCAGAAAAAGGGAATAGGAAAAAAGTGTCCTGACATGATTCTCGATATTGTTCTGGTAACACTGAGACATTCAGTAAGTACCATTAACAAGGAAAAATTAAAATCAATTAAATACAAACGGGTTGAATGGCTTACCTGGAAGACTAACAGCTCCGAGAAGTGGATAGTAAATCTCTTTCAACAGCAAAATCGGTGGTGTCGTCATTTATGAGAATGAATGCCTTCTGCAGAGGCTGAAGATCAGTGACTGGTGTGTGGCCAAGGTATGCAATGGATATGTGTATTTATATATATATCAGACCTCTAGAGAGTCAATTACCTCACATTATCACTGATATTACTCACAATCACCTGAGAAACGGAAAGAAATGTTTCTTTTGCATAATACCCTCAATAAAAGAAGATCTCCACCTGGCATCGTTGACTTCACTTCCGTTGTATTCTCTGTTCATTTGTTCTAATGTCATGTACTTTTCCTCATTTTTGAATTTAGACCCTTTTCCTTTGAATGACATGATCCTACCTCACGAATTGGTACCGAAGTTTCTGTCATTAATCCCTTTATCGACTGTCCCCTTATCTGGCCAATTGCCAATTCTTCCATCATTAATGCATGCGGCGGCTCATCACAGCCTAACCATTCCCCAGTTTCTGAAATCGCATACTCAGTCGCGATTAATGGGCAAGTGAATTCTGAACAATTGATTACTCTCTTGGAGGTTCACTCATTTACACATCCTATTCATTAAAACCAGTAATTTTCCTCCTTACCTTTAAGAGTGCCACCAGCCGAGCCAGTAACCTATTCTATTCAAGCTGGAAATCAAATAGTTCATGTACGAGCCTTGGTACTGAATGAATCTGATTGTTTCTCTTACAAAACACAAAGCAGCTTGTACTATTTTCAAAGAAGATACTCATGTTTAAGAATAGAGAAGAGGAATTGAGCATCAACACATCACGAGAGAAATTGTGTCAGAGGAATTTATTGGGCTATATATCTCCTGGTCCTTATCAATTGCACACTGGGATCAGAAAAGATGTAGCTACAGATGCAGTAGATGCACTGGTTTTAATTTTCCAAAACATTACAATGAATTTGGGAAGAGTAGCAAAGGATTCTAAAACGACCAACGTGTAATACGTTTTGTTTAAAAAAAGGGAACGTGGTCATTTTTTTTAACCATGAACCAATCAGCTGAACATCTCTGGTTGAAATTTAAAAAGTAGCAGACTCAACTGTTCAGTAACGAAAAGCAGTCCACATGGAAAATCGCAGATTAATCTAGTAGAATCGGCATGGCTCCAAAATAGGAAAACAGTTTCTGAGAAATTTCTTCGACCTTTTCGAGTAGATCTGAACCATAATCGAAAGAAAGAGAAGCAGTCAAAGCAGAGTGATCAAACTACAAGAAGGGGTTTCACAAGGAACCGTGCAATAGGATAAGACACGAGAGTCCATGGTATTAGAGGTTGCACGTCAGCATAGTTTCAGAATTTAGCATTTGGCAGGAAATCGCCAATACTGTTCAGGAGTTACTTTTACAAATGACGATCTGAATCGTTGGGGGTTCAACAAGGGTCAGTCCTGGTACCACAAATGTTTTATAACCTTTATTAATGATTTGCAGGAAGGAGGGAAATGCACCTTTTTGCCAAATTTTCAGACAACACAACCACAGATGACAAGGTAAATTCGAAAAAGTGTGCAACCAATCGACGGAGAGGTACTGATCGATTAAGTAAGTGGCAAAGAAAATGCCCAACGTAATAAAACGCGAAAGCAATGAGAAGTTGTTCATGTTGAAAGGGAGAGGAAAAAAACGCAACATTATTTAAATGAAAATAACGGAAAAAGGCTGCAAACACATAAATGCTTGAGAGTACTTCTGCATGAAACAGAGAAATGCATAGTGAGGTGCAAGAGGTAATCAGGAAAACTAATTGATTTTTTGCCCAAATTTCAAAGGGTTTGGATTAAAACAATGCGTAATAGTAATTGCAAAGTGTTGGTGAGACCACATCCGGAGTACTCTGAACAGTTTCCGTCTCCTTATGTAAGAAAATATATGACATCTTTCAAGCCAGTTCACGAAATTTCAAACACTCAAACCCAGAGTGTGAATTTTCCGCATGTGTAAAAGCTAAACTAGTTCAGAATCTACTCCTAGATATTTAGAATTATGAGAGGTGAAGTCACGAAATATGTAGAATTCTGAAGGGACTTGACCAACTAAATGCTGAGAATAGGTTTCCGTTCATCGGAGAGTCTCGAATCAAATGATACTGGATCAGAAGGAAGGCAATTCAATTTGAGACTCAGAGAAGATGCAAGTTCATCTTAGATTAGATTACTTACAGCGCGGGAACAGGCCCTTCGGCCCAACAAGTCCACACCGACCCGCCTAACATTACGGGCAATTTCGCATAACCAATTCACCTGACGTGCACATCTTTGGACTGTGGGAGGAAACAGGAGCACCCGGAGGAAAGCCACGCAGACACGGTGAGAATGTGGAAACTGCACACAGTCAATCGTCTGAGGCGGGAATTGAACCCGGGCTTCTGGTGCTGTGAGGCAGCAGTGCTAACCACTGTGCCACCGTGCCGCCCAAAGTATTATGGCTCGTGACCCCTTGCCACAGACAGCTGTGGGTCAGAACCCATTGCTCTATTTCAGGCTGAGATAGATACATTCTGATCACGAAGGGAATCATTCATTATGGGAAAACGCAGGAATGGAACAACATTGGGTCGATCATGTTCCTGTTGCATGTCTGAGTCGGCTTTAGAAACAGCATCGTGTATTCTAGTTTATATTTCCTGCAAACCTATGGACTTAGTATGTACGAAGTATCAGCTCAAACCATTGTAGAAAATATTTGGTTGCTGTGCCGATTGCCAGACAGAGAATTATTTTGTTGTTTTTGCAGCATGAACTGGTCAACTATTGCCTTCATGATCATGTCCGCAATCACTATGAGATTACTGGATGAAACTTTGCTCACTTTGTTGGTTTTTAAACTTTTCATCACCATACGAGGTAACATCATCAGAAAGGCTCTAGTGAAGCACTGGCATTATGGCCCGCATTCTACTTATGTACTTGGGTTTCCGTGGGCAGATGATGTCATTTCCTATGCTTTTTCTCAGAAAATGTTCTAATGCAGCTTCGCATTGATGTTGGGATGATTTCTCCTGCTGTTCTGTATTTGTTCCATGTGTGTTGTTTTCCTGTAGACCTTGGTTTGAAGCTCTCCATTGACAGTTCATTCTACTGTGACATCAAGGAATGGCACATTATTGTGGTTTTCCTCCACTATTTCTTCTTCTCCCACAAATGAAGCTGCATTGGAACATTATTTTAACAAACCGTCACACACTGCAGCACAGAAGATCTACGAAAATTAAAACAAAACTACATATACAGCGCATATAAAAAGGTGGCTAGCCAATGAACACTGTCCGTCAATTTCTCAGTAAAACAAAGCAGCAGACAAAACCCTCCCAGAAACCTTAGCCACTCTCCCTTTCATCATACACATCTCAGGACCGACTGCCAGACTGCTCAAAACTCTTGGTATTATGGTAGCCCACAAACCCCCCACCACCCCCCAACACACTAAAATGAACTTGAAACACCCGGTGCAGACAACAAGCAAGACGTACGTCATTTCCAAAATACTACTTTGGACAAACAGGCAGAAAACTAGCCTCCAGGATACATGAACATCAATTTGCCACGAAAAGACATGACCCACTATCACTAGTATCCTTACATACAGATGAGGAATGTCACCACATCAACTCTGACAACGTATCCATCCTTGGACAAGTCAAACTGAGACACTCAAGAGATTCCTAGAACCATGGCATCCCAACAGGAACTCTATCAACAAAAACATCGATTTCTATCCAAATATCGTTCTCTGAGAAAAAGAACAGGAAATGATATCCTCAACACAAGAAATGGCATCACAAGCATGGAACAAATCAACTTCTCTTATTTTCCGTCGATAATCATTATATCGTCAGTCAGATCTTTGGCCAAACTGAGTCTGTATGGTGGTTTTCTGCTCTACAGTATGAGCAGTCTACACTTTAAGGGGTTCAATGTTCAGTTTTAAACATCGATGCATAGACAACGTTTAGAAGTCAGATAGCCTGAAACTGGAATAATCGACCAGTGATTTTTCATTCCTTTATTTGAAAATTGGCAGATCTGGGATGCCTATATCTCTGTCTGCTCCAGTGAAAAAGAACGTGCTGTTCATATAAATCAGTGACATTGTAGGTGAGCAGTGGACATGGTCCTGATCAACGAGTACACCAAAACTAAACTGTGCAGACTGAAAATGCCAGATCCTGCAATACAATAACGATCCAACATTTCAGCAATTTAAGGTGGGACCTTGATCAAAAATAAGTTGAGCTTGAAAGGAGCAAACAACCAAAATTTGACCGGTGGATAAGGTCAAAATAAACTGGATCAAACACATGGACCTCTGAGAGAAACGATCATTTTGGAGGAGTCCACAAATTCAGTTTCTGAGGTAGTAAGAGCTCATGTGAAAGAGCAGACGGTTGAAATGGCAAGAATCGCTGCTGAAATGGCTGATCATTATGAATTTGCTCATAAAGCAAACTTCGGCCTCCAACACCAATTTCTTTTGTCTCTGTGATAACAAGGTCACAAACCCACCAGGTGAAACGGGAGTGGAAATGACAGAACACAGATAAGGAAGTTGAAGTAGAATTATCAGAGGCCATGTTTGATCGAGTGATTCAATCAGAAAAAGGATCAGTGGCGGATAAAGCCGATATTGTTCGTGGAAATCAATTAACTTAGTCACAACAGAAAGTTGGAAAACTGAAGCAAATGTATCAGATAGCGTACACAGACAAATACAACTCTGAGTATATTCCGGAATGTTGCAATCTTAAAAATGATATCTTGATTAGGAAGTAGAGGCCATCATATATCGGGCAGATGAGAAATAGGCAGAGATACATCAAGTTGTATTAGCATAGGATTATGGAAAGGTGGTGTTGCATGTAGCACATTAATTACTAATGCAAGGTCATTCAATTTTAAGAAAACTTGAAGCTAAAACTTACAAAGCATTTTTCATGGCCTGGACTGCATATGATGGGGTTGGCCTTTTTCTCGACATGCCATACATCTCAGGCAGTAATAAAACAAACAACTTTAATACTCATTCGTGCATTTGAGAAAACGTCGATTGTGTAGGATACCTACTGATGAAAAAAAAAGAATCAGCTCTTGTTGACAACAATGCACGTGTCCCCTAGATTTCCAATGGCCTTTCCATTCCGTCATATCACAGCTAAAAGGACTGCAGACGTCGTACACAAGCTTTTAACTAGATACAAACTACCCACAAAGAAATAATCAGATCAAGAGTGAAATATACATCCAAATTATTCCGGCAGGTTTTGGAAAATTGCAGACACAACAATTCAAATCTACTGCAGACCATCTGTAATCACAAAGTTGCAGTAGAAAGCTGGCATCAGCTTTTAAGGCATGTTGAGGGTTTATGGTCAAGACTATCCAGACGATCAGGATTCAGGAATTCCATATGAACCTTTTTTGCATTCGCTTTGCAACAAACGGACCCAGCAAATTCAGTCTATTTGAATTCACTTTGGAACAAGATGTGAGAGGAGCACAGAAAATAATTAAGGAGAAAATGCTGACTCAGAATTCAGGGACCACATACTTGGACTTTTGTCAAACTTTAGGAAATCAGTAAATAGACACGTACCCTGGCTGCAATTTGGAGAGAGTAAACTGTATACTTTTATTGCATGTGTGGAATTGTATTTCTTAGAACAGCATACCATTTCAGTCTTGTGTTTTTCTCGTAATTAGTAGTTATGCAGGAATGGTTTGGGATGATAATAGTTTAGTTAATTTGTTCAATTTTCGAGTCAGATATATAAATTATTATTTGTGTATTGTAAAATGAGTGTCAGGGATTTCTTTCACTTAACTACTAGAAGTTGCTGAAAAACGGATGACACCGCTTTTCATGGTCCTTTTAACAGATTATAGGGCCTGGCGCTGTCCATTTGGTTTATCAGTTTTTGTTCTAAGAAGGGTGATCCTTCTCCTCTATATAACACAAAGGCAGCAGATGTGGATCTTGGAACACATTTCCTGCAAGGAATAAAAAATGGGAGTCCAATGAAAACCCTTCAATTGCCTGAATGTGTAAAGCTCCAAAGACAGTTTAGAAGTTGGCCACTCTCCAGGACAAAGCAGCCCACTCATTTGCTACTTGATGCACAAGCATCCACTTCCTCCCCCACCAGCTCGCAGTCACAGCAGTACATACTATCGACAAGACGAACTGCAGAAATTCACCAAACCTCCACAGCCATCACGTTCCATGAACATTTTCATGTAGAAAGACAAGGGCAGCACATGTATGGGAGTACCACCACCTTCAGCGTCCTCTCCAAGCTACTCACAACGCTGACTTGGAAATATATCACCATTCCTTCACGTTCGCTGTGTGAAAATCCTGGAATTCCCTCCTTAATAGCATCGTGGTCAACCCACTGTAGATGAGATGCAAATATTCAAACGAGCAGCAAGCCACCACCTTCTCAAGGTCAACTTCAGCTGTTCAATAAGTGCTGGCCAAACAAAAATGCTGACATCCCACAAATGAATAAAAACATGCATTAAGGAACAGGGCTCTTACTTCTTATGAGGAAACAAAGAGCAGACTTGAGGACGTTGAAAAAGTTATTAATCATTTGAATGAAACCATCGAAATGATTATCAGTGATATGTCTCTATAGACCTAAAGTTCGGATTTCTGGACAATATGGCCACAACAGAATTCTTTGATAGCTGAACTCTGGAGAACAACACTGCACATGGGTCTATCAATGGACACAAAAAGCCAGACAATCTTGGTTGGAAACATAGCCTGAATCCACCATTAATATGGTAATAGCAGAGGTAGCTTCTGAGGCTTAACTTGCTCTTATCAGGACTCTCAGCTTCGTGTAAATATCCAATGAAGTTGAAGTAATTGTGTCAGCCTTTGTTCGACTGTGAGGCTTCTTAATAAACAGCCACATGAAATGTAGATTTGGGTAATTTACTCGAAGAGACTTTTTTCCAAAGTCGCTTGTTAAGGGACGTTGACAAACTGTCATACAGGAATTGAAAGCAATTAGCTGTTTCTGAGATGCAACCTTTGTTTGTTGTTTTCTGTGACACAGGAGATGACATTGCTTGATAACCCGCTGGTTCATGATTATCAGTTCAATAAGATCGTCTGGAGAAAGAATGTCGTGAGGAAAAGGGATTAGCAGAAGCATAAGCTGCGCTTCAAAGAGATATTCAATGCCAAAGGTAAAATGTAACAGAGGAGCTACTTCTGATATGAAAGCAAGCTGAATACATGGTGGCTCCATCGCAGTGATCAATGAAGTGAATGAACGTGTCGAAAAGACCATCCATAGATTCACACCATAAACTTGATGGACAGAAACGTGCATAAGAATTCAAGATCAGGATGCCTCAGTTTCAGACATTCACAGAACAATACCGTTTAACAATCAAACAGTAGGCACATTCAAAGGTAGGCAGTATTACTTAAGATTGGAGCTAAATTCCTCCACTAACTTGGTGAGAGTGAAATTTCATTCTCAGACTGAACTTGCAGACTTGAGAGGTGTCATTTTGTTTGCTATGTGCTATAAAGTTGAAATAGTTGTTTCAGCATTTGATTGTCTGTGAGATTTCTTATAGAAACTGTCAAATTGAAGGCAGCTTCGATAATTTGCATGGAACAAATACCTGACTGGGAGAAGGTCTGCTAATGGTGTGCAGAAGCATATCAGCCACGAGCGAATGGTGGATGAGCCGAATTACCTAATTCTGTTTCTATTTCTTGTAGTCTAACGGTTGTCTGGCAGACAACTCTTCCCTGGGTCTTCCATCGTTTCTGATGATTGACTTCCATTTGCCTGATGATCATCGGCAAAATCTCATTGGACCGAACATTCTGCTTCCGTGCTGTGTGACTCTGTGAGTCTGTTACATGTTTATGTCATCTAATTAACTGAGAGCATAAGTGCACTGAAATTGTACCTGTATGAGGAAAGGTAGGTGAACAACTCTAAATACCCTTCCTCTGGTAACATATATGAAGACAGCACTGGACAATTTCAGTCAGACAACAACAAATGGGCATTAAATACTGGCTTGGACAGTGACTCAAATTTCCCCTCGTTGAATATAATAGAAATATTAGGATTTGATTGAGAAAAAAAAACAAGTTGCTCAGATTTCCCACAATGTCACTGCGAGCTAGAACCATGGGTCACAGACTACGAACACAGGGTAGAGCGTTCAGCACTGAGATGATGAGAGAGTTTTCAAACAGAGACTGTGTAATACTCCGAAACGTTAAATTCTCCACCACCTGACACTGCCTGCCATGCTGCGTACTTCCACCTTTACTGTTTGTTTCTCTGTGCCGTTCTCTGGCACAATACAGAATCGATGTCAAATCAATCAATGCGCTCAAGAAGTAGACATGCGTATTTGTAAGGACTATAAGGACGAAGGGGTACAGGAATAATGCAGAAATAAAAAGCACTGAGGTAGAAGATCACTCATATTTTTGATATTACCACGAATCTACGGTTCCTAAGTGCACTCATCACTGAATATTTTAGTCATCATACCTGTGTGTACTGTGAGATCAATTTATTGAAATTGTTGGTTACGTGTGTTCAAGTTTTTTAAAATCAAATTTCAGTATTTTACAATCACTCGGATACCAAGGAAGGACATTTTCTTTGTGTTTCTTTAGCAATACATAACGTTTTAATGAGTTACTTTGTCAGATAGTCCGGGCCAGTTCACGAATTTGCGGCAGCAATATCATTGAGTATTTTTTCCAGACATAACCGGGATTTTAAACTGGAGCATTGGATCAGGGAATCCGTTTTGGATGTATTCATTTAAAAGTCAAATGTCACCTCTAATGCTATTTTTTTTAATAAACATTGACCTTTGAAAATACAGATAGCTTTTCCATGCAATGCAAAACGCTCATCCAAAATTAATATTAAAAATATGCAAAATCGAGATCAAATGTCCAATCAAACATCGAAGGAATATCTGTTGAAAGCATGTTTTTGCACAGACCGAGGGACCAAAATAATTCTCTGTTGGTAACATTGTGAAATTCCGGGTCAGCTACAAAGAGAGTCGGTTAAAATACATTTGTCATGTCCACTGTTCTTTTCTTCAAATAATATGTTTTGTTTTCTTCGATAGAGATTTCCCCACGTTTTTTAGCTCTTCTCTGAATTTGTTCTGGGTTGCTGCATAAATGCATGGGTTCAGGAAACAAATCAACAACTTCAACATATCTCCTGTTTCAGTCGCGATGTATTCAGGGTTGTTAAAGTCACCGCGATAGTAATTACCGTGTGACAGTCTGGTCATGACCAAACTCACAGAATGTGTAGACCAAAGCAATATGAAACTGCCTGATACCGAGAATAACAAAATTATGGTATTCCTCCGTTTGTCCATTCTGGAATTGCTTTGCCTCTCAGTTCTGTGACCCTGCAGTCCAATGCGAGTTCTATTTGCCACGAGAACACGGTGGATGGTTAAAGAATTAAACAAGAAAATTAGGAGAAATGGAAGCCAAGCAACCCAGGTGCTGTTGAACCAAACAAAAGTTATCCCTGGAGATGAAGCAATGAATGTTACACTTGACTGGCAGCCCCATTCAATTTGATTAATGATTTGCACTGGTTCATATGCAAACAAAACCGGTATGTTCTTTAACAAGGTCAGAACGGAGACTATTATTAATATTGTGATTGCAGTTTTTTCAGTGCAATGTTTTGTCTTAAACTTCTGACACCAGATCGCCACAAATCTGTCAAATGTGAAGGAAACGGTGAACCAAACAGTTAGATCCAGACCGATGGTTATCATGTATACAATGAGCTTGCACACAGGTGTGTGGGACAAGAAGGAAAATGGGAAGTGATAACTCAAAATACGATACACTGTAATACTATTGATAATAACCAATTGATCCGACGTTGCCATGGCCACCATGTGAGATGAGATGCATTTGGAAAGACCACAGTTTCCTCGGCAGTGAATTAAAATAGTCATTATGTTCACTGTCAGAGAAACAGAAATGATGGTTAATATTGCAATGCATGATTGAAGCAGAGGTGAAAATACTTATTCAGAGCGTTTGAACACATTCTGAGTGAGTTATAAACTACAAAATTTACCCAAACATTAACATGCTCTTCCTGTTTCATTCGACATGGAATTCTCGGACTGTCTGAAGATCAACAAACATATTTTCCGAGTACATTCATTTGAATTATTATTATTAAACCACTAAAGCTTCCAGAAAAAAAGGGAAAATGCAAAAGTGCACTGGCCCGATACTCGATGTTGATCTGGAAGCAAAGAGACATACAGTATGTGGCATTAACAAGGAAAATTTAAAATCAATTTAATACAAACGGGTGGAATGGCTTCCCTGGAAGACTAACAGCTGCGAGAAGTGGATAGTAAAACTCCTTCAACAGCAAAACCTGTGTTTTTGCCATTTCTGAGAATGAATGTCTTCAGCAGAGGCTAAAGGTCGGTGACTGGTGTGTGGCCAAGGTATGGAAAGGTAATGTGCATTTATACATGCATCAGACCTCCAGAGATGTAATTATCTCAAATCATCACTGATCCTACTCACATTCACCTGTGAAACTAAAACAAACTTTTCTTTTTCATACTATCTTAAATAGAATTTTATCTGCACCTGGCATCGTTGACTTCACTTCCATTGCCTTCTCTGTTCATTGGATTCTATTATCATGTACTTTACCTCATTTCTCAATTTAGACGGCTTTCCTTTGCGTGAAAAAAAACTTGCCTTGGAAATTGGAATCGACGTTTTTTTGTCATTGATCCCTTTATCGACTGAGCTCTTCTCTGACCAATTGCTAATTGTTACGCCAGTAATGCATACCATAGCTCATCACAGTCTAACCATTGTCCAGTTTCTGAAATCGAATACTCAGTCGTGATAAATGGATAAGGGAATTCTAAACGATTGATTACCATCCTGGAGATTGACTGCTCTCCACATCCTATTCAACAAAACCAGTAATTTTCCTTAACTCTAAGAATGCCATCCTCCCGACAAGTGATACATTCTATTCAAGCTGAAAATTGATGTAGTCCATCTGGTAGCCTGGGTATGAACATCGAGCACTTGAATGAATCTCAGTGTTTTTTTTCAGAAAACACAATGAAGGTACCAATGTATAAGAATATACAGGAGGAATTGAAAGTTAACTCATCAGGAGAGAAGTAGTGTCAGAGAAATTCATTTGGGCCATATAATCTCCTGGTCCTAATAAATTACAGGAGAAAATATGGACTGCAGATGCTGGAGATCAGAGCTGAAAATGTGTTGCCGGAAAAGCGCAGCACGTCAGGCAGCATCCAAGGAGCAGGAGAATCGACGTTTCGGGCATGAGCCCTTCTTCCTGAAGAAGGGCTCATGCACGAAACGTCGATTCTCCTGCTCCTTGGATGCTGCCTGACCTGCTGCGCTTTTCCAAATAAATTACACCCTGGAATTCGAAAAGATGTAACTACAGATGTAGTAGGTGCATTGTTTTTAATTCTTCAAAAGAAAATAAAAGATAAGCACATGGATGATTTTGGGATAGTGTGGGGGGACGAGCTGAGAATAGTTCACAGGTCGGCTCAACATCGAGGGCCGAAGGGCCTGTTCTGCGCTGTATTGTTCTCTGCTCTGTGTTCTATGTTCTAGAAACTGAATTCGGAAAGAGTACCAGAGATTTCAAAAACTGCCAATGTGTCATACTTTTTGAAAAAAAAGGGAACGTGACCAACCATTGTTAACCGTGAGCCAATCTGCTGACCATCTCTTGTTGAAAACAAATGCAGCAGACTCAACTGTTCATTAAAGAAAAGCAGTCCACTTGGAAAATCACAGATTAATCAAG
Source organism: Chiloscyllium plagiosum (assembly GCF_037043375.1). Taxonomy (NCBI): domain Eukaryota; kingdom Metazoa; phylum Chordata; class Chondrichthyes; order Orectolobiformes; family Hemiscylliidae; genus Chiloscyllium; species Chiloscyllium plagiosum. Next base: position 18,000,674 of record NW_028270190.1, read on the forward strand.
CAAAATGAATGTGTCTTAAAAAAAAAATCAATTTCTGAAAACTTCCTTCGACCTTTTCGATGAAGCCGTAATCATAATCGAAAGAAAGAGAAACAGTCAAAGCAAATCGTTCAAACTACCAGAATGTGTTTCAAAAGGAACCATGCTAAAAAGGCGCAGACACAGGTGTCCATGGTATCAGAGATAGGTATATCGGCATAGTTTGAGAATTTGATATTTGGCAGAAAATAGCAAATGGTGTTCAGGAGTTATTTTTAGAAATGGCGATCTTTATTGATACGGGTTCAACAGGGGTCAGCCCTGGTACTACACGTGTTTTGGAATCTTTATTAATGATTTGCAGGAAGGAAAGGGAATGCACTTTTGCCAAATTTTCGGACAACACAACAACAGGTGACAAGGCAAATTCTAATTCACAACCCATCTACAGAGAGGCAATGATGGATTAAGTAAGTGGTCAAAAAAATGTCCAATTGAATAAAAAAAGATTTAAATAAGAAAAGGTTTTCATGTTGACAGGGACAACAAGAAAACGCCGAATTATTTAAATGAAAATGACAGAAATGGGCTCATAAATGCTTGAGAATACATCTGCATGAAACATAGAAATGAACAGAGAGGTGCAAGAGATAATCAGGAAAACTAATTGAATATTGGCCCAAATTTCGAAAGGCTTTTGTTAGAAGTCTATGTAATATTTACTGCAAAGTGCTGGTTGGACCACATCTGGATTACTGTGAACAACTTCCGCCTCCTTCTCTTCAGAAAATATTTTAGTTCCTTAGAGACAGTTCACAAAATTTCAGATTCTCAACCCCGGTGTAAGAATTTGGCGAATGTGCAAAAGCTAAACTGGTTGGGAACCGACACCGAGATGTTTATAATTATGAGAGGTGATGTCATTGAAATGTGTAGAATTCTGAAGGGACTTGACGAGGTAAATGCTGAGAATGCGTTTTCTGTCATCGCAGAGTCTGGCATCAAATGATTGTGGATCAAAATAAAGGCAATTCATTTTAAGACTCAGATAAGATGGAAATTCTTCTCACAAACGATTGTGACTCGGCACACCTTGCCACAGAAAGCCGCAGGACAGAGTCCACACTTCTAGTTAAGGCTGAAACAGATAGATTCTGATCACGAATTTATTACGGGGAAGGCAAGGAATGGAAGGTGAACAGTATTGGGTCGTTCATGCTCCTGATGTGTATCAGAGTCAACTCTCGAAGCAGTATGGTCCATTGTTGTTTATACTTCCTGTGACCTAATGGCATTAAGATGTATGAAGTATAACCTCAAACCGTTGTAGTAAATATTTGGTTGTTTTGCCCATTGCCAGGAAGTGAGTTACTTTCGTGTTTTTGTAGCGTGAACTGGTTAAGTATTCCCTTCATAAACAACTCTCCAATCCCCATGAGATTACTGGACGAAAATGTGGTCAATGAACGGCAAAGTTCGCTTTCAGACGTTACGTCACCATACGAGGTAACATCATCAGTGAGCCTCCGGTGAAGCACTGGAGTTGTGGACCACATTCTATTTCTGTGCTTAAGTTTCCTTGGGCTGGTGATGTCATTTCTTATGGTGATGCCATTTCCTGTGCTTTTTCTCAGAAAATGTTCGAATGCAGCTTCGTGTTAATGTTGGGATGATTGCTCCTTCAGTTCTGTATTTGGTCCGTATATGTTGTTTCCTGTAGATGTTGGTTTGAAGTTCCCCCTTAGACTGTTCATTCTCCTGTGACATATAAGAATGGTACATTATTGTGGTTTTCACAAACGTTTTCCTCTTCTTCCACAAATGAAGCTGCATTAGTACGTTATTTCAACCAGCCACCACACACAGCAGCACAGAGGAACTACGACCAGCAGGAGAAAACCGCACTTCCACTGTATTCAAAAAGAATGTGTACCCAATGAGCACAGTCCGTCGATGTCTCAGCAACTAAACCAAAGAAGCAGACAAAACACTCCCAGAAATCTTGGGCACACTCCCCTTCATTAAACACATCTTAGAAATGACTGCCAGATTCTTCATTTGTCATCATGGCAGCCCAAAAAACCACCAACACACTAAAACAGCATCTAATGAACTTGAAAGGCTCATTACAGTCAACAAGCAAAATGAACGTCATTTGCGAAAGACTGTTTTGGACAAACAAACGGAAAGCTAGCCTCCAGGATACATGCACATCAACTTGCCAACAAAAACATACCCAACTATCACTAGTGTCTATACATACAGATAAGGAAAGACACCACTTCGACTGGGACTATATATCCATTCTCGGACAAGTCAAACAGAGACACTCACGAGATTCCTAGATGCGTGGCATTCCAACAGGAACTCTATCAACCAAACCAACGATTGCTATCCCACTTATTATCCTCTGAGAAACAGAACAGGAAATGAAATCACCAACACAGGAAATGGAATCACCACAGGATGTAGGAGTGTTACCCACGGTGGTCGAATAGCCAGCACAGAATCAGACAACTGAAGAATTCCAGGAAGTATACACTGGGATTTCTCCTGTCTGTGTGATAACAAGGTCACAAACCCACCAGTTGAAACAGGAGAAAAAAAATATCACAGAATACAGATAAGGAAGTTGAAGTTGAATTATAAGAGGCCATGCCTGACCCAGTGACTCAATCAGAAAGAGAATAAGTGAAGGAAAAAGCAGATATTTTTCGTGCAAAGCAATTAACTCAGTCACAACAAGAAGTTGAAAAAACTGAAGCAATTATAACAAATAGCGTTGACATACAAACATCTAAGTGTATTCCCGAATGTTACGATCTTAAAAATGATATCCTGATCAGGAAATGCAAACTATCAAATATCATGCGGATCAGAAATAGGCAGAGGTTCATCAAGTTGTATTACTATGGGGTTATAGACAGGTGGTGTTGCATGTAGCACATGAATTAACAGTACAAGGTCATTCAGTATTTAGGAAAACCTCAAGCTAAAGAAAAAAAGCCTTTCTCCTGGCCTGGACTACATAAGGGTGTGGTTGATCTTTTTCTGTACTTGGCATACATTTCAGGTATTTGGAAAAACTCAGGCAGTAATAAAACCAGCATACCATTTCAATCTTGCGTTTTATTTCTCGAGAATAGTAGATACAGGGGAATGGTGTGCTCAATATTCGTGTCAGGTAAAAAAATTGTTATTTGTGTATCGCAAAATGTGTGTCAGGGATTTATTTCATTTGCCTATTAGAAGTTGCCGAAAAACAGGATGACACCACTTTTCATAGTCCTTTCAAAACATGATAGGGTCTGACAATCCCCTTAGGGTGATTCAGTTTTTATTCCAAGAAGGATGGTCATTCTCCTTCACAGACCACAACGGCCGCAGATGTGGAGCTTGGAACACCTTTTCTGCAATGCACAAAATCAGGAGTCAGAAAGAAAACGTTCCAATTGCCTGGATCTGTGTAGCTCCAAAGCCAGTCAAGAGGTTCACCACTCTACAGGAAAAAGCAGCCCACTTATTTGTAATGACATGCACATGCATCCACTCCCTCCTCCATCAACTCGCAATCGCAGCAGTACATACCACCTACAAGACAAACTGCAGACATTCACCACAAATCCTCGGTCATCACGTTCCATGACCATTTTCAAGTAAAAACACAAGGTCAGCACATGTATGGGAGTGTCAACATCTTCAACTTCCCCTCCAAGCCACTCACAACCCTCACAACCCATTCCTTCACGTTCGCTGTGTGAAAATCGTGGAATTCCCTCCTCAATAGTATTGTGATCAACCCACTGTAGATGAGATGCAAATGTTCAAAAGAGCAGCACACCACCACCTTCTCAATGGCAATTAGAGCTGTTGAAGACATGCTGGCTGAACTGAAATGCCGACATCCCACAAATGAAAAAAGACATGCATTAAGGACAGGGCCTTATTTCTGATCAGAAAGCAAGCTGCAGACTTGAGAACGCTGATAAAGTAATTAATCATTTGAATGAAAGAATCTGAATGATTATCAACACTATGTCCCTATAGACTGAAGTACGGATTTCTGTATAATAGGACAACAACAGAATTCATCGATAGCTGAACTCTGGAGAAGAGCATTGCACAGGGATCTATCAATGGACACCAAAGACAGACAGTGTTGGTTCGCATCATACCTTTAATCCAACGTAAGTAGCTAAGGTAGGTTCTGTGTGTTTTCTTGCTCACTTCAGGATTCTCAGCTTTGTTGCTATATGCAATAAAGTTGAAGTAATTGTCTCAGCATTTGAATAACTGTGAGGTTTCTTAATAAGTAGCCAAAGTAAATGCAGATTGGGTTAATTTACATCAAGGGACTTTTTCCAAAATAAATTGTTAAGGGACAGTGACAAACTGACATACAGGAATTGAAAGCAATTAGCTGTTTCTGGGATGCAACATATGGTTGCTGCTTTCTTCAAGACGCAATAACGTTGCTTGATAACCTGATGGCTCATTAGTATTGGTTAAATAAGATGGTCTGGGGAAGAAATGTTCTGATGCAAAGGGATTAAGTGAAACGAAACCTGTGCTTTAAAGTGATATTCAATGCGGAAGGTACAATGTAACAGAGGAGCTACTTCTGATATGAAAGCAAGCTGCAAACTTGGTGGCTCCATCGGACTGATCGATAAAATGAATGAACGTGTTGAAATGACCATCCACAGTTTCACACGAGAGACGTGCTGGATAGAAAATTGCATAAGAATATAATTTCAGGATGCCTCAGTCTCAGACATTCAGAGAACAATATGGTTTAACCATCAAACAGTCGGTAAATTCAAAGGCAGGCTGTATTACTTGGAATGGGAGCTAAATTCCTCCACAATTTGGGAAGAAGGTAGGGCCGATCAGGGATAGCGGAGGGAACTGGTGTGTGTAGTCTGAGCAGACAGGGGAAGCCCTAAATGAGTTTTTTGCTTCACTTTTCACCGAGAAAAGCGAACTTGCTGCAAATGAAAACTTAGAGGAGCTGCGATTCAGTCTTGACCAGATCAAGATTGATGAGGTTGAGGTGCTGAAACTTTTGGAAATCATTAAGATTGATAAGTCCCCAGGTCCAAACCAGATTTATCCTAGGCTCCAGCGGGAAGGGAGAAAGGAGGTTGCTAAGCCACTGGCGTGGATATTTTCCCCCTCACTCTCCAAGGGAGTCGTACTGGAGGATTGGAAGGAGGCGAATGCTGTTCCTCTTTTCAAGAGAGGGAATAGGGAAAACATTGGCAATTACAGACCAGTCAGTCTGACGTCTGTGGTCAGTAAGGTTTTGGAAAGAATTTTCAGGATTGGGATTTATGAGTATTTGGCAAAGCATAGTGTGATTAAAGGCAGTCAGCATGTTTTTGTGAGTGGCAGGTCATGCATCACAAATCTTATTGAGTTCTTCGAGAAGGTGACAAGACAGGTCGATGAAGATCGAGCGGTGGATGTGGCATATATTGACTTGAGCAAGGCATATGATAAGGTTCACCATGGTAGGGTCATTCATAAAGTCCGCAAGTATGAGATACACGGAGATTTGTCTATCTGGATTCCGAACTGGCTGGCTGAAGCCAGGGAGTGGTTGTAGATGGAAAGTATTCTGCCTGGAGGTCAGTGTTGAGTGGGGTCCCGCAGGGCTCTGTTCTTGGGACTCTAAACTTTGTAGTTTTTACAAATGACTTGGATGAGGAGATTGAGGGGTGGGTTAGTAAATGTGCAGTTGACATAAAGGTTGGAGGTGTCGCCGATAATATAGAGGGCTACTGCAGGCTGCAGCACGATATAGACAGGATGCAGAGCTGGGCTGAGAAATGGCAGATGGAGTTCAACCTGGACAAATGCGAAATTATGCATTTTGGAAGATTGAACTTGAATGCTGATTATAGGATTGAAGACAGGATTATTGGCAGTGTGGAGGAACAGAGGGATCTGGGAGTGCCAGAACATAGATCCCTCAACGTTGCCACCCAAGTGGATAGGGTTGTTGAGAACGCATATGGTCTTTTGGCTTGCATTAACAGGGGTATCGAATTTAAGAGCATCGAGGTTTTGCTATAGCTCTACAAGTCCCTGTTGAGACTGCACTTGGAATATTGTGTTCAGTTCTGATCACCCCACTATAGGAAAGAAAAACAGGCTTTGGACAGGGTGAAAAGAAGTTTTACCAGGATGCTACCTTATAAAGAAAAGTTGAATAAGCTCGAACTTTTCTCTCTGGAGAGAAGGAGGAAGAGAGGTGACCTGATCGAGGTATGCAAGATAATGGTTGGAATAGATAGAGTCAATAGCCAGAGACGTTTCCCCAGGGCAGGACTGACTGTTTCGAGGAGTCATAGTTTGAAGATATTAGGAGGAAGGTATAAAGGAGATGTCAGAGGTAGGTTATTTATGCAGAGAGTTGTGAATGCATGGAATGTGTTGCCAGCTGTGGTTGTTAGGGACATTTAAGCGACTGCTGGACATGCGCATGGATAGCAGTGAGTTGAGGGGTGCATAGGTTATGTTATTATATTTACTAAATTAGGATTAACCTCGGCACAACATCTTGGGCAAAGGCCCTATTCTGTGCTGTACTTTTCTATGTTCTAAGAGTGAAATTCCACTCTCAGGCTGAACTTGCGGACTTAGGAGGTTTTATTTTGTTTGCTACGAGCTATAAAGTTGAAATACTTGTTTCAGTATTTGGTTGTCTGTGGAATTTCTTAAAGAAACTGTCGAATCGAAGGTAGCTTCGATAATTTGCACATGACAAAGGGATTCATGACTGACTGGGAGAAGGTCTGCTAATGGCGTGCAGAAACATATCAGCCATGATTGCATGGTGGATGAGCCTAATTTCTTAATTCTGTCTTGTGGTATAACGGTTGTCTGGCAAACAACTCTTCCCTGCGTCTCCCATCACTTCTGATCATTGACTTCCATTTGCCCGATAATAATCAGCAAAGACTGGTTGGACAGAAGATTCTGCTTCCGCACTGTGTGACTCTGTTACTCTCTTACATATTTATGTCATCCAGTTAACTGAAACCATAAGTGTATTGAAAATTATATCTGCAAGAAGGAAACCGAAATGCCCTTCCCCTGGTCACATATAAAGTAGCCAGCACTGTACAATTTCAGTCAGACATCAAGGAGTGGGCATTAAGTGTTATATCAAGACACTCAATGCGTTCAAGAAGTAGCAATGGGTATTTCTGAGGGACATAGGGATGAAACGGCATCGGAAGAATGCGGGAAAAAAGCACTGAGGTGAAAGATCACTCGTATTTTCGATATTTCCATGAATCCACGGTTCCTCAGTGCACTCATCACTGAATGCTTTAATCGTATGCCATGTGTACTGTCAGATAACTTTTAGAAATTGTCGGCTACGTCTATTTAATATTTTTAAAATCTCTTTATTATGCAATCACTAGGCTACCAAGGAATGGCATTTTGTTTGTTGTTTTTTTTAGCCGTATACACCGTTTCAATGAGTTATTTTGTCAGATAGTCGAGTTCCTTTCATGTCGTATTCACATAAAATATGCAGTACACAAGTTTGCAGCAGCAATGCCATTAATTATTTTCAAGACATAAATAAACTTGACCGGGATTTTAAACTGTAGCATTGCATCTGAGTATCTGCAATGGATTAATTTGTTAACACATCAAATGTCGCCTCTAATGACTTTTTTTAAAAAAAACATTGTTCTTTGAGATTACAGACAGTATATGCATGCAAATGCAAAACTTTCAACTAAAAAAAATGAAAATTATACAATGAATGGAAGATCCTTGGGAAAAGGTGATGAGCAGAGAAATCTGGGAGTGCAGGTCCATTGTGCCCTGAAGGTTGCTGCACAGGTGCTTAGAGTGGTCAAGAAGGCATATGCTTTGCTTGCCTTCATCGGACGGGGAATTGAGTATAAGAGCTGGCAAGTCATGTTAAAATTTTACAGAGTTTGGTTCGGCTGCATTTAGAATACAGTGTACAGTTCGGGGCGCCACATTGCCAAAAGGATGTGGACGCTTTGGAGAGGGTGCAGAGAAGGTTCACGAGGATGTTGCCTGGTATGGAAGGTGCTAGCTATGAAGAGAGGTTGAGTAGGTTAGGTTAATTTTCATTAGAAAAAGGGAGATTGAGGGGAGACCTGATTGAGGTCAACAAAATCATGAAGGGTATAGGCAGGATGGATAGAGACAAGCTTTGTCCCAGGGTGACGGATTCAATAACGAGAGGTCATGCTTTCAAGGTGAGAGGTGGAATGTGTATGGGGGATACACGCGGCAAGACCTTCACACAGAGGGTGGTGGGCGTTTGGAACACGTTGCCAGCAGAGGTGGTAGAGGCAGGCACGATGGAATCATTTAAGATGCGTCTGGACAGATCCATGAGTAGGTGGGGAGCAGAGGGATACAGATGCTTAGGAATTGACCAACAGGTTTAGATAGTACATTTGGATCGGCTCAGGCTTGGAGGGCCGAAGGGCCTGTTCCTGGGCTGTAGGTTTTCTTTGTTCTTTGTTTTTTGAAAAGCAGTATGTAAAATCGACATTAAATGTCCAATCAAACATCGAAGGAATACCTGCGTAAAGCATTCTTTTTGCACAAAACAAGTTTTGAATCAAAGGCAGCTTCGATGATTTACACACAACAAAGCGGTTCAAGACTAACGAGAGAAGGTCTGCTCCATCCCGAGGGACGAAGAAAAATCACGTGATATTCAGTTTCAGCTACAAAGAGATTCGGCTGAAATATATTGTCTTGTCCACGGCTTTTCCACATGATATGATTTGTTTTCTTCCATAGAAATTTCCCCACGTTGTTTAGCTCTTCTCTGAATTTGTTCTGGGTTGCTGCATAAATGCATGAGTTCAGGAAACAACTCAACAACTTCAACATATTTCCTGTTTCAGTCGCGATGTATTCAGGGTTGCTAAAGTCACCCCGGTAATAGTTAGGGTGTGACAATCTGGTCATGACCAAACTCACCGAGTGCGTCAACCAAAGCAATATGAAACTGCCTGATACCGAGAACAATAAAATTATGGACTTCCTCCGCTTTTCCATCCCTGATTGTTTTGGCTTCTCAGTTCTATGGCCCTGGAGTCCTACGCGAGTCCTATTCGCCACGACAACACGGTGGATGGTGAAAGAATTAAACAAGAAAATTAGGAGAAATGGAAGCCAAGCACCCCAGGTGCTGTAGAACCAGACAAACGCCATTCCGAGAGATGAAGCAATGAAAGTTACACTTGACTGGCAGCCCCATTCAATTTGATTAATGATTTGCTCTGGTTCATATGCAAACAAAACCGGGATGTTCTTTAATAAGATCAGAACGGAGATGATTATTAATATTGTGATTGCAGTTTTCTTTGTGCAATATTTTGTCTTAAACTTCTGACAGCAGATCGCCACAAATCTGTCAAATGTGAAGGAAACGGTGAACCAAACAGTTCGATCCAGACCGATGGTAATCATGTATACAATGAGCTTGCACACAGGTGTGTGGGATAAGAAGGAAAATGGGAAGTGATAACTCAAAATACGATACACTATAATACTATTGATAATAACCAATATATCCGATGTTGCCATGGCCACCATGTAAGTCGGGATGCAGTTGGAAAGACCACAGTTTCCTCGGAAAAGAATTAAAATATACATCATGTTCGCTGTCAGAGAAACAGAAATGATCGTTAATATTGCAATGCATTGTTGAAACAGAGGAAAAGATACTTTTGAGCACATTCTGAGTGATTTACAAAATAGAAAATTTACCCAAGCATTTAATATGCCGTTCCAGTCATCATTCTATGTGGTATTGTCGGACTGTCTTAAGATCAACAGACATATTTTCAGAGGACTCTTATGTTGAATTATTATTGCTAAACTACGAATGTTTCGAGAAAAGGGGAATAGGAAAAATTGTCTCGACATGATTCTCGATATTGTCCTTGTAACACTAAGGCATACAGTATGTGGCATTAACATTGTAAAACGAAACTCAATTAAACACAAACTGATTGAATGGTTTACCTGGAAGACTAACAGCTGCGAGAAGTGGATAGTAAATCTCTTTCAACAGCAAAATCGGTGCTTTTGCCATTTCTGAGAATGAATGTCTTCAGCAGAGGCTGAAGGTCGTTGACTGGTGTGTGGCCAAGGTATGGAAAGGTAATGTGCATTTATACATGCATCAGACCTCTAGAGATGCAATTACCTCAAATCATCACTGATACTACTCACATTCACCTATGCAAAGAAAACAAACTTTACTTTTGCATAATACCCGAAATAAAATATGATCTGCACCTGGCATCGTTGACTTCATTTCCATTGCCTTCTCTGTTCACTGGATTCTAATGTCATGTCGTTTACCACATTTCTGAATTTTGACCGTTTTCCTTTGCGTGAAATAATCTTGCCTCGTGAGTTGGCATCTAGGTCTTTTTTGTCATTGATCAAATGTCGACTGTACTCTTCTCTGGCCAATTGCCAATTGTTACATCAGTAATGCATATGGCGGCTCATCACAGTCTAACCATTGTCCAGTTTCTGAAATTGAATCCTCAGTCATTTTCTTTCTTGCCTTTAACATTTCCATCCTCCCAGCCAATAACACATTCTAGTCAAGATGGGAATTACATAATTCATGTGATAGCCTGGAAATGAACACCGAGCACTGAATGAATCGAAGTGTTTCTTTCAGAAAACACAAAGCAGCTACTAATGTTTAAGAATTTTGAGGAGGTATTGAATATCAACACATCAGGAATGAAGTAGTGTCAGAGAAATTAATTGGGCCATATAATCTCCTGGTCCTGATAAACTGCACTTTGGAATCGAAAAGATGTAACTCGAATTGTAGTAGAAAAATTGGTTTCAATTTTTCAAAACGGAATTGAATTCGGAAAGAGTACAAGAGGATTCGAAAACTGCCAACGTGTCGTACGTTTTGAAAAATAAGGAACGTGACCAATCATTTTTAACCGTGAGACAAACTGCTGAACACCTCTTGTTGAAGACAGTGCAGCAGATTCAACTGTTCAGTTAAAAATAGCAGTCCACGTGGAAAATCACAGATTAATCAAGCAAAAGCGACATGGTTCCAGAAAAGGAAACTAATTTCTGAGACATTGGTTCGAACTTTTCGAGAACGTCTCACATTAATGGCGAGGAAGAGAAACAGTCAGAGTGTTCAAACTGACAGAAGGCATTTCGCAATGAACCATGCATAAGGATAATACACAAATGTCCGTGGTATTGGGGATAGTATATCAGCATAGTTTGAAAATTTGATATTTGGCAGGAAATAACAAATGGTCTTCAGGAGTGATTTTCGGAAATGGTGATCTGTATCGGTAGGTTTTATCAAGGCTTCAACAAAGGTCACTCCTGGTACTACAAATGTTTTGTAATCGACGTTAATAATTTGCAGGAAGCACTTTTGCCAAATTTTCAGACAATACAACAACAGGTGACGTGGCAAATTCTAAGGGTGGTACAACCAATCTACGGAGTGGTACTGATGGGTTAAGTAAATGGGCATAATTATCCCCACCGGAATAAAAAGTGAAAATTAGAGAGGTTGATCATGCTGAAAGGAAGAACAAGAAAACGCAGCATAATTTAAATGAAAATGACGGACAAAAGATGCAGAACATAAATGCTTAAAACATAGGAACGCACTGGGATGTGCAAGAGGTATTTAGGAAAACTAATTGAATTTTGGCCCAAATTTCATAGGGGTTGGATTAGAAGAATATGTAATAGTTACTGCAATGTGCTGGTGAGGCCACATCCGGAGTACTGTGAACAATTTCCATCTCCTTATTTAAGAAAATGTATTATTTCTTTAGGGGCAGTTCACGAAATTTCAGATACACAATCCCCGGTGTGAAGGTTCTGGCAAATGTGCAAAAGCTTAATGGAAATCTCCTGTGGGAAGTTTAGAATTACGAGAGATGATGTCATTAAATGTGTAGAATTCTGAAGGGACTTGACGAAGTAAATGCTGAGAACACGTTCTTCTTTATCGGAGAGTCCAGAATTAAATGATATTGGATCAGAATAAAGGCAATTCAATTTAACACTCAGATAAGATGGAATTTCTTCTCTCAAAGGATTATGCCTCATGGCCCCTTGCCCCAGAGAGCTGTGGGTAAGCGTCCAAGCTTCTATTTAAGGCTGAGATCGATAGATTCTGATCACGAAAGGAATCAATAATTAGTGAAAAAGTCAAGAATGGGAGGTGAACAATATTGGGTCGACCGTGCTGCTGTTGCATGTCAGAGTCAGCTCGAGAAGCTATGTGGTCTATTCATGTTCATACTTCCTGCGACCTGATGGAATTCATATGTACGACTTATCACCTCAAACCGTATTTGGTTGCTATGTCCATTGCCAGGCAGAGAATTATTTTGTGTTTTTGCAGCGTGAACTGATCAACTATTGCCTCCTTAACATCTTAGCAATCAACGCGAGATTACTGGATATAATTTTGCTCGTTGAGATGGAATGTTCATTCTCGGACATTGCGTCACCATATGAGATAACATCATCATTGAGCCACAGGCGAAGCACTGGTGGTATTGTTCACTTTCTGCTCATGTTCTTCGGTTTCCTCGGGCTGGTGATGTCTTTACCTGTGGTGATGCCATTTGCTGTTATTTTTTCTCAGAAGATGTTCTCATGCAGCTTCGTGTTTGCTGCGATAGGGTTAGGGTTAGGGTTAGGTTTAGGGTAAGGGTTAGGGTCAGGGTTAGGTTTAGGGTAAGGGTTAGGGTCAGGGTTAGGGATAGGGTTAGGGTTATGTTTAGGGTGAGGGTGAGGGTTAGGGTGAGGGTGAGGGTTAGGGTTAGTGTTAGGGTTAGGGTTAGGGTTAGCGTTAGGGTTAGGGTTAGGGATAGGGCTATGGTTAGGGTTAGGGTTAGGGTTAGGGTTAGGGTTAGGGTTAGGGATGGGTTAGGGTTAGGGTTAGGCTTAGGGTTAGGTTTAGGGTTCGGGTTAGGGTTAGGGAGTAGGGTTAGTGTTAGGGTTAGTGTTAAGTTTAGGGGGTTAGGGTAAGGGGGTTAAGGTTAGGGTTAGGGTTAGGGTTAGGTGGTTTGGTTAAGGGGTATTAGGGTTAGGTTTAGGGTTAGGGTTACGGTTAGGGTTAGGGTTGGTGTTGGGTTTAGGTTTAGGGTTAGGGTTAGGGTTAGTGTTAGGGTTAGGGTTCGGTTTAGCGTTAGGGTTAGGGTTATGGATAGGGTTAGGGTTAGGTTTAGGGTTAGGGTTAGGGTTTGGGTAAGGGATAGGGTTAGGGTTAGGGATAGGGATAGGGTTAGGGTTAGGTTTAGGCTTAGGGTTAGGGTTAGGGTTAGGGTTAGGGTTTAGGGAGATAGGGTTAGGTTTAGGGTTAGGGTTAGCCACAGAATACCCCCTACACGACCTGCCTTCCCCTCCTACCTTACCGGTATTTAACCCATCTACCTAACAGTATCTGAGGTTTTTCACTCTGCCTATTACAGCCATCAATCACACACCCTTGCTCTTGTAAATTCCTTGTTGTTTCTAGCTCTCGGTCCAAGTGAACCATGCGATCTGTAGATGTTAAACGCCATTGACAACTTTGACCAGAAAACAATGTTTCCTCTTGAGGGCCGGTCTAGAATGTGAGGACATAGTTTCACGGTAAGGGTAGCAAATTTAAATCAGATAATAAAGTAAATTACTTCTTTTAAAGGTTGATGAATCAGTAGAACTCAATCATCCAATGTGATGGATACCAGGACACTGGGCAAATTTAAAGAGGAGATTCTTAATTAGCAATGGTTGAGGGGTGATAGGGAGCAGGGACTCTAACCCCATTTTCCAGCACATGATATGGAGTTCATGTGACTTGCAATCGCAACTACGCAGTTGAGTAGTTCTTCAGTGTTAGGAGATATTGTGCCTCTGCAGCACATTCAAACAGTGAGTTCCATAACGCTGCAATATCTGGGTGAAAGAAATATTTCTGCTTTTCATTCCGCCTTACATTCGAGATCAGCTTTGTTGAATTTGGGTACCACTGCCGTTTCGCAGAAGATGTTGGAGGTGATCATTTCCTGTTTTTCTCTCATTGGTAAATACATCTGTTCTTTGACATCAAAGTCGGGTCTTTAAGAATTTGGGGCATAAATGTTACAGAAACCAGCAGACAGGACACAGATTGAGCAGAAAATTTGAAAGAAAACATGTCGATTCTAGTTATTCAGACCTACTCAATTATGGGAGACCAGAGAGAGGGAGAGAACAGTCACCACAGGAGGAGAGTAAGGGATCTGATAGTGTAAAAAAGGGACATCACAGGTAAAGCTGTAAATTCGCTGCTTGATAAGTAACGTTTTATTTGAGCACTTAAATTGAAGAAATATTTCATAGATTAATAACTGATGGCCAGCATGAAATGGAAAAATGAAATATTAAAGCTAATAATTTATAAGTGCATTGCCAGGCAATATATTGTCCCTGCATAATCTGGGAGCTGGTGGACAACTTCGTGGTTTATATATACCCTACCTGTTGCCTGTCCTGGTTGCTTAACTAAATCTGACTCAGTTGGTTAACAGATTCTGAGCTCTGAACTGCAAAGTCTCAGAGATTGGGAGAAATACCTGGATTTTGTTTTTCAGGAGTGAATCATACATTTCAGAATAATTCCTTCAAATTTGGCCAGTGGCCGCGGACAGAGACAGGGAGGGGAGGCATGATGTGTTGTTTGCCTTGTTCCAATGCAAAAAAATCTTGAAGAGGCTTGACAAGATGTTGGAGTGGCATGGGTTGAATTCAGATGTAGTTATTCATGTGGGGACCAACACCATTGGTAAAAGTAGCCATGAGTATCTGTTCAGAAAATACCAAGAAACACGAACAAAATTACAGAAAATGACTTCAACGGGATCGACCACTGAACGACTACATGAGCTGCATGTTAATTGGTATAGAAATCAGAAAAGCAAAGAAGTAAACAAGAGGTGAAAGGAGTGATGTGGGAATGAGGCGTGCCATTTCATGCGCTATGTTTCTCCATATTTGCAAAACAAGTTGTTGTGAGATTGGAAAGTGCAATCTATCAGCACGGATTTTGCTGCTGATTAACAGTAGATGTTGCTCTTGTATTCACTCGCGAATTCACTCGTGTGTCCGCGTATGCACTGACTGAACGAATCCTTTACCACACTCTGAACAGACGAAATGCATCTCCACAGTATGTATTTCCTTGTAGTTCTGCAGGTCAGATAAATCTCTGAATCATTTCCCAGAATTGGAGAATTTGAGTGGTCTCTCCCCAATGTGATTTTGCTCACATTTCTGCAGGTGTGATGACTGAGTGAATGCCTTTCCACAATCAGAGGAGCTGCATGGCCTGAACCAATTGTGAACTCACTGCTATGCACAGAGTCAGGATGACTAAGAAAATCCCTTCCACGCTCCGAATATGTGGATGGGCTTTCAACAGTATGAGCTCATTGGTGTCTCAACAGGGTGAAATATTCCTGAATTTATTCCCACATTCAGAACACGTGAACAGCTTCTCTCCGGTGCCAGCACGTTGACATTTTTGGTGTGGAGAAGAATCTGGGAAATCTTTCACACCATCAGAAAAGAACAATGACCTGCCCCTGGTGTATCTATATCCATGAAATTCCAGTGTTGACAGGGAATGGAAACCGATCCCACAGTCCTCACATTTCCAGGATCCCCATGATGTGGGAATCGTTGTGTCTCACTAGGTTCAACAAACAGTTAAAGCCGCATCTACATCGAACACGGAAATAGTGCAATGGGCGAGGCCAGATAACTCAAATCATTGTCAAGCAGGCAGCCCAGACCATAAATTTTGCCGTTTGCTTCGGTAAGTGTACAGTAAATAATTACGCAGATGAAGTTAGCGAGATTGAATACCAGGTTTAAAACGTACCAAAAATCTATTGACATAATTACACAACGAAACACAAAGGGAACAATAAAGAACAGCGGCAGAACTCAGTCTATCCAAAATAGATTAAAATATGCTGTTCTGAATATACACAACCGGCCTAATATGCAAACACCTTTTAAAACGCAGTACAAAAAAAGTCAGATATTTACAGATTGCAGTTAGAAGGGCAGAGGAAAGAGTTGCCACACAGCTCACTGTTTATAGAGTCAGAGAGTCATAGAGATGTACAGCACGGAAACAGAGCCTTCGGTCCAACCCGTCCATGCCGACCAGATATCCCAACCCAATATATTCCCACCTGCCAGCACCCGGCCCATATCCCTCCAAAACCTTCCTATTCATATCCCCATCCAAATGCCTCTTAACTGTTGCAATTGTACCAGCCTCCACCACATCCTCTGACAGCTCATTCCATACACGTACCACCGTCTGCATGAAACAGTTGCCCCTCAGGTCTCTTTTATATCTTTCCTCTCTTACACTAAACCTATGCCCTCTTGTTCTGAACTCCCCGACCCCAGGGAAAAGACTTTTTCTATTTATCCCATCCATGCCCCTCATAATTTTGTAAGGTCACCCCTTAGCCTCCGATGGTCCAGGGAAAAGAGCCCCAGCCTGCTCAGCTTCTCCCTGTAGCTCAGATCCTCCAACCCTGGCAACATCCTTCTAAATCTTTTCTGAACCTTTTCAAGTTTCACAACATGTTTCCAAACAAGTTCTGGGCTGAGTTAAACTGCTCAGTTAGAGACCTGACCACTCCACTTTCATTCGATAGGTCATTTCTACAACATGACAACTTCGAACTGATATCTTAACTGTCTACATATAATCAAAAAGCCTCTCTAAATCACTCTCAGCTGGTTTATTGACAATCTGAAAAAAGGGACAGAGTATCGATCAGATAATGAACAGCTTTTAGAAGAAAAATAAGGGCTAGCTTTGTGAAAAATAGTGTGTCATAGCGTTATTGTTTCTGCCACTGTCAGTTCACTGGAAGACTCTTATTTGGTGGTAGGAGATATGGTCTCAGTGTTTTTCCAATCTCATCGATGTTTGAAAACATTGATGCTGAAAGAGCAAATGGACATTTTTCAGTGCATTTCATTCATGTCTCATTTAATTTCGTCATTATACGCACATGATTTTGAGATTTCTCTGTGCAAATCTTCGCCTTATAGTAACAAGTAAAAGTAATTATGAAAGGAATAAGAATTGATTATAAATACAGAGCAGAAATCTATTTACTCTGGAATATCTATTTCCTCTCCCCCTCAAAACTGTATCCATGTATCCCACTCTTTTTCCAAACATTCTTACTATGCTGCCTCTACCGTACATTCTCCCCATGCACCGAAAGGACCTATAAAACAGACCCATGCTCACGATTTCCGGCAATGGGCAGTCTCTGCAGACTTCCAGGGATCACTTCCATTCCCTTCTGTTACTGCAAGACAATAACTTAACAGAAGAACGAAAAGAAAGGAACGTTCAAGCAAGCAGTTCGCACATACTTCCAGGAGAGAAAAGAATCGTTTTGTTTGGTATAGGTTTGCTGTCTTTATTTCGCCATTCCTCTAATCGCTGGATTGCGATCATTTGGGGTTGGAGCTTTGAACCCACCCCCACACCCCATTGAGACCAATTAAAAAAGATGGTGTCTTCGATCTGCAGCCAATTGTATTTTGAAGTGTGTTCCAACCCAGCCATTGCAATGCGAGATCAGCATTTATTTCCCATCCCTAATTGCCTAGAGGGTAGTTAAGATTCAACCACATTGTTGTGGGTCTGGAGTCAATTCTTGGATAGACCGAGAGCGGACAGCCATTTCCTCCCTTGAAGGACATTAGTGAACCGGATGGTTAGTTTCTGACAATCCGAAATGTGTTCATGGCCATGAGAACTCTTCTATCTACATTGTTATTGGATTCAAAGTCCACCGTTTAACTGCGGTGGGATTCAACGCTGAGACCCTCTCGATCTCACGATTAACACTATAGAGATAATGCCACTATGTCATCCTCCCATTGTTTGAGTTGGAATTCTTTTGACACGACTGGTGCCTTGTTTCTTGGAAGTGAAATGAAAAGTGTGATAGTGGGAACAGGATTAGCATAAAGGACATGTGAGCCTTGATTGCATTTTGCTGACATACTCTGTTAGGTAAGTAAAATTCTGGTAAAAGAATATAGATTCAGAAAATTGTGAAGGTGTGATGATTAATTGTTCGCAGATTTAAATTACAGATAAGGTGAAATCTACTGGACAGAACTAAACTGCTGAGATAGAGAGCTGAACACTTAGATAGCGAGTCACTCCACTTTCATTCCATAGGTCACTTCTGAAACATGACGACTTTGGACTGATACTTCAACTGTTTACATATAAACAAAAAGCCGCTCAAAATCATTCTCATTTCTGTACCAAATCAGTTTGATCAGAGCCCGGTCTGATTTATTAACACTCTGAAAAAAATCAAGGACAGAGTATCCTTGAGCCAAGGGGTTTTTTAAGAAAAAAAAGACTAGTTTTGTGTCAAAGTGTGTCAAATCGTTATTGTTTTTACCACAGCCAGTTCTCTGGAAGACTCAGAATTGTGAGTGGGAGAGTTTGCATTCGTGTTTTTCCAGTCTAACCAATATTTAAAACCTTTGATGCAGACAGAACAAATGGACATTTTTCAATCTTTGTCATTCATGTCTCAGTTAACTTCACGATCCAAACATGATTTTGAGCTTTCTCTGTGAACATCTTCACCTCCTTGTATCCTGTAAAATGAATTATGAAAGGAATAAGTGCTGATTATAAATACAGAGCACAATTCTAGTAACTCTGAAATATTTATTTCCTCTCCCCCTTAAAACTGTACCCATGCAAACCACCCTCTCTCCTATCATTGCTACTCAGCTGCCTCTAATATACAACCTCCCTATGGTCCAGCAAGTACTGGAACTTTTACGCCTCTCCATTTGACCAAAAAAGAGGGTGCCTTTGTCTCCAGCCAATCGCATTATGAAGTGTGTTCCAACCCATCCACGGCAATGCAATATTAGTATTTATTATCTAATTTCATAATTTCCCAAAAGGCAGTTAAGATTCAACAATATTGCTGGGTCTGGAGTCACTTCTTGGATATACCGAGTAATGACGGCAACGTCATTCCCTGAAGGACATTCGTGAACCAGATGGGTAGTTTCTAACAATCTGCAATGTTTTCATGGCCATGAGTACTTTTCATTCCAGTTTTTTTGTTTAATTCAAACTCCACCATTTTTCCGGACTGGGATTCAACCCTGGGACCCAGAACATTACCTGGGTCTCTGGGCTAACACTCCAGAGATAATAACACGAAGCCATGCCTCTTAATGTGGGAGTTAGACTCCTCGTGACACCATTGGTGCCCTGTTTCTTGAAAGTAAGATGAAAATTGTGTGGTGGAGGGTGGTGGTAACAGCATCACTACAAAGGACATGTGGGCCTTAATTGGATTTCACAGCCTCTCATCGGCAGAGACCCGTGTTCAATTCCCGCCTAATGTCTGTACGGAGTTTGCATATTCTCCCTGTGACTGCGTGGGTTTCCTCCGGGTTCTCCGGTTTCCTCCCACAGTCCAAAAATGTGCAGTTTAGATGCATTGACCGTGCTAAATTGCCCGTAGTGTTACGTGAAGGGATATGTGTCTGGGTGGGTTGCTGTTCGAAGGGTCGTTGTGGACTTGTTGGACCAATTTTCACAATGTAAGTAATCTAATATACTCGTTTAGATAAGAAGATTTCTGGTGAAAGGAATATTGATTCAGTAAATTGTGAGAGGGCGATGAGTAATAGGTAGCAGATTTAAACCTGAGATGAATGGAAATCTACTGTCTCGAAGCAGAGTAATCTGTAGGATTCACAACCCAGTCTCTATGATTGTATATGCAATGTGGATGCCAGGACACTGAGTACATTTTTTAAAGATTACTTACAGTGTGGAAACAGGCCCTTTGGTCCAACAAGTCCACACCGACCCTTCGAAGAGCAACCCACCCCGACACATATCCCTTCACCTAACACTACGGGCGATTTAGCATGGCCAGTTCACCTAACCTGCACATTTTTTTGGACTGTGGGAGGAAGCCGGAGCACCCGGAGGAAACCCACGCAGACACGGGGAGAATATGCAAACACCATACAGACACTTGCCATTAGGCTGGAATTGAACCCGGGTCTCATGGCGCGGTGAGGCAGCAGTGCTAACCAATGTGCCACTGTGCCAACGTGTCGCCCAGTCGATGAAGGAAAGCAAATTTGTAATTCATATGGATTGTTAAGTGGTAGACAGCTGGCAGAAAAATCCACTTGAGGCTGAGATGAGCTCACTCATCATCGCAGTAAATAGCAGAGCAGACTCGAAAGGCTGAATTTCCTCCTCATGTTCCCAGTGCTTATGTTCTTATGTTAAACAACTGTCAATAAGAAAATCACCACCATCACTGATGGAGATTTGGGGAAAAAGCAATGGATTCAGGTGAATTAGCATTACAACTTTGGATAACGAGGATGTGTGTGACAGATTGTGTTTTATACGTTTAGACTGGACAGTACATTCCAGACATCCACAATAATCTGTTCTGAATGTCTATCGTTTACTTACAAAGGTGCCTTTCGTCAAACCATATCCTTCAGTGAACGATCACTGGGGATTGAGAATGTATTTATTTCCCCGGAGTGTTGTGTTCCCGGGAGTTATTAAATAATTTATTATTGGATGCACAATCCCTGATATTGGTGATGAAGGTAGCATCTGTTGATGATACTTGCTGGAATGCACATGTTTCCCTCTGTTAATATTTATTCTTCAACTGGTAATGTTTTCAGACGATGTTCCCTATCGGTCGAGAAATGTGGCGAGCCAATGATAAATTCTTGGAAGATACATTAGGAATCAGATTCAGGGAATCAGAAGTATGTCAAATGGACAGGTTATCATGATAGGGTATGATGTCGATGGGAGAGACTTTGACGAAAGTTATGAGTTAGGTGTTCAAAGAATAATTCTCGAGGCAGTTTGACTCGGTGAACTCAGCAATGGGAGGGACACAGCACAGGTAACTGTTCAGAGGGTAGTGAGTGGTATTCCTGGAGAAAAGATGAGATCCAACACACTGATGTCCACACACGCACTCTGTTAACCTCACCCTGACACGCTTCCACTCACACTGTCACTGTCATCCTGACCCCCTCCTATATCAGTCCAGCGCCATCATCCTGTCCCACTCATAATTATTCTGTCACTGTCACCCTGACCCACTCACAATAATCTCTCACCATCGCACTGACACCCTCCCATTCACTCCTTCGCTTTCGCCCAGACATAATATATACACTCCAGCACTGTCACTCTGACACCTTCACAGCCAATCTGTAACTGTCACCTAAACCCCCTCACACACCCTCCCTCACCGTCAACCTGAACCCCTCACACTGATTTCGTCACCATCACCCTGACCCTAGCAGAGTCAGTCCCTGACTCTCACCCTGGAACTCTCAAGTTCACACTGTCACCGTCACCCTGACACCCTCACACTCATCCCATCACTGTCACCTAGACCTGCCCACATTCACTCTGTCACCATCACCATGACTCTCTCACACGCACTCAGACATCGTCGTCCTGACACCCTCACACTCATACCATCACTGTCACCTTGACTTGCTCACATCCACTCCATCACTGAGTCCCCCACTATTATCCTGACACCCCGCACAGTCACTCCCCACTCTCAACACAATCCCCTTACTCACACTCTGTTAATGTAACTCTGACCCGCTCACACTAACTCTGTCATTGTCATCCGGACCCCCTCAAACTCACACTGTAACAGACACAATGTCCGCCTCACCTTCACTCTCTCACTGTTAAGCTGACTCCCTCACCCTCACTCAGTCACAGTCACCCTGAACACCTGATATTCCCTCTCCCATTGTCACCATAAACTCCCCACTCACTCTATTACCATCACCTTCACCCACTCCCCTAAGCTCCATCACCATATCATTGACCACCTCACGCTCACTCTTTCGTTGTCACGTTGACCCCTCAAGGTCACTCCATCACTGTCACCCTGACCTCATCATACTCACTCTATCATCGTCACCCTGACCCCCTCACGTTCACTTGATCTCCATCACCCAGACTTCTCACATTCACGACGTGACTATCGCCCTGACCGTCTCAAACACAATCCATCCACACCACACTCACACCGTCACACTCACATTGCCACTGTTACACTGAACCGCTCACACTCACTCTATCACCATCACCCGACACACACACTTACTCAATCACCATCATCCGCACTCATTTGCACTCATCACATCACTGTCAAACGCACCTGCTTGCTGTGCTACTGGAACCCTGACTCCCTCACACAAACTTCATCACCATCACCCTGACACACTTACACACAGTGTATCCCTTACCCACTCAAATTCACTCTGACCCATTTCTCACCACTCGGTCACCATCACCCTGACAACTCACATTTTCCCCTTTACCGAAATCCTAACGCCCTCACACTCACTCTGTAACTGTCATCTTAACTCACTCACACATATCATCACTGCCATCCTAATCCACTCAAAATCAATTATTCACTTTCACCCTCACGCACGCACTCACTCTACTACCATCATCCTCACACTGTCACACACACTCCGTCATTCTCATTCTGACTCCATCAAAGTCACTCCATCACTGTCACCCTGAACCCAGCACACTGAGTCAGTCACGAGATCCCAACCCCTCACATTCATTCCGTCACCCTCACCCTGTAACTATCACATTCACTCTATCACGACACCCTCACACTCATTTATAACCATCGTGGTGGCCCATTCACACTCGGTCTATCTCTCTTACATCTCTCATACACCATTACACTAGTTGGATCACATTCACTCAGTCACCATTACCCTGACTCTCCCACAGTCAGCGTAACCCCTCTGATAATCACTGCATCACCGTCACCTTGAATCCCTCACTCAATCCGTCACCATAACTCTGACTCTCTCACTCTCACTCACTTACCATCACCATGATCCCCCTCACTCACTCTGTCATCGTCACTTTCAACCCTCACAATCTTCCTGTCACTGTCACCATGACTTCCTCACACTCACGCACTCAGCATTACCCTGATCCACTTACACTGACTCTGTCACTGTCATCATGAGCCGCTGACACTCATTCCATTACCGTTATATGCACACACTCACAATCACTCAATCAACAACGTCCACGCTCCCTCACACTCACTCCATCAGTGTCAAAATTAACTCTTCACACTCACTCCCTCACTGTCACCTTGACTCCCTCACACTTACTCCATCACAATCACCCTGACAAACTCACACTCAGCCCGTCACTATCATCCTTACCCACTCATATTCACTCTGACCCATTTCTCACTAACCCATTACCATTACAATGACCCCTCGTACTCACTCCACCACTGTACCCCAGGCCCCCTCACCCTTGCTCTATCGCTGACATCCTGACGCCCTCAAGCTCACTCCATCACTGTCACACAGACCCCCTCATACTCTCTCCATCACCGTCACCCTGACGCCCTCACATTCACTCTGTCCGTCACGCTAACCCTCTCACACACACTCCCCTGAATGTCATGCAAATCCCCTTGCACTCACTCAAACACCTCCATCCTGATGACCTCAAACTCAATCAGTCACCGTAACCTTGGCTCCATCACATCCTCTCTGGCACCATAACCCTGACATTCTCACACTCCCTCAATCAACAGCACTCGAACTCCCGCATACTCACTCCATCACTGTCAAGCTGAACCCTTCACATTCACTCCGTTACTGTCACCATTACTCTGTCACTCTCACTCCATCACTGTCACTCTGATCCTTTCATACTCTCCGTCATTGTCATTTCGGCCACCTCAAACTGACACTGTCACAGATGCACTGGCCCCTTCACACTCACTTGGCCACTGACACTCTGACCCCCCTCACTTTCACTCCATCACTGACACTCTGGCCCGCTCACACTCACTTCGTCACTGTGACCTTTTACACATCAGACTCAATCCCTTACTGTCTTCCTGACACGCTGAAACTATCAACCTGCATAATCACCCTGTCACCGTCACTTTGACCACTTACACTCAATCCCCCACTATCACCCGGACAACCCATACACCTCACTGACACACTCCCACTCTACTAAAGTCACCCTGACTCCCTCACACTCACTCCATCACCGTCAACTTAACCCCCTCAGACTCACTCGCCTACCATAACTCTGAATCCATCACATTGTGGGCGGCAAGGTGGCACAGTGGTTAGCAATGCTGCCTCCCAGCGGCAGAGACCCGGGTTCAGTTCCCGCCTCAGGCGACTGACTGTGTGGAGTTTGCACATTCTCTCCGTGGCTGCGTGGGTTTGCTCCGGTTTCCTTCCACAGTACAAAATAATGTGCAGGTTAGGTGAATTGGCCATGCTAAATTGCCTGTAGCGTGAGGTAAAGGGGTAAATGTAGAGGAATGGGTGTGGTGTGGACTTGTTGGGCCGAAGGGCCTGTTTCCACACTGTCATTAATCGAATCTAACCACCCTCACTCTCACTCCATCACCGTCATGCTCACTTCCTCAGACTCACTCACCATCACACGCATTTCCCCCACACATTCCCAAACCTGAGCACATCTTCGAATCCGTCGCCAGTGCATATCCTATAAATGGTATTTGAATCCATCCTCTCTGTTCCCTGAGTAATAGACAGCGGTACCCCAAAATGTTTTCCATGCATAATAGCCTGTTCCCGCTCCCCCACTCTTCAGGTACAGCCACAGGCTATGGTGCCACTCTCACATTGACCTCCTAGGAACGTTCAGTATTTTCACCCTGTGTCGGTAGCAACGGAATTTGGCGCCAGACACATGCTGTTCCACTAGTAACTGCGTGAAACACCACACCCCATGTTTTCCCGTAACGATGGCCTGATGTTCCAGACCTTCCTCTGTTAGCTGATCAACTGCCTGAAACACCGCAACTCCCATTTTGTCCTCGTAATGGCTGGTCCTGCACGCTCCCGTCACCATAGCAACGGCCTGAAGTACCATATAAAGCCCTCCTTTCCCATGGTAAGGTTAAGATGAGGGAGGATTCCAAATGCAGAGGTTTGGAGAGAGGGAGATTGGGAGAGTAAGAGTGCAGATGTAGAGAGTTTGAAGAAGAATGTGGAAGGGATGGACAGTGAAAGAGAGCGTGTAAATGGGAGGAAGGGAGACAGAGGGTAGTGTGAGGGTGGGAGGTATTAGGGGCGAGGGACTATGGGAGAGAGATGAATTCTGCCGAGGCCTCATAGGGTAGGTGGCCCAGAGAGGAAAGCAAGGGCAGAGTGACTCTAACCCAATTCCTGAGCTCAGGTATTGGTCACCTCCCCTCCCCTGAGTACCAGAACGTTGGGCTGAGTTTTTCTCTCTCCAGCTCAGTTTCTTTAACACAAAGACAAACAACAATATCGTTGACTGATGCTTGGTGCTTTTTGTAGAGCATTTTTATTGTTTCCAAATTGAAGTGATAGATACATTCAGTGGGATGGTAATTTTTCTCACAGACCCCTCAGTTGAAAGAAACGTTGAAATGTTTCCTTGTGATCCCCTCGGGGATAGGTTTGCTAAAAAAACAGCAGTCCCTTCAAACTGAAACCAATGCACAAGTTTGCTTCATTTCTGAAAATTTGAACTTAAATGAGAAAACCCCGGGTGCATTGATTTGATTGTTTGTTTAATTTGAATAAAGGAATATTCCAGCACATTCTTCAGCTGTTCTCTGAACTTCGTCTGGGTGACGGCTTAAATTATGATGTTTGTGCAGCAACTGAGGCACTGCAGCATGAAGCCGAGCTTCAGCACAGCCATATCGAGATATACAGGGGTGTTCACCATCCCCACGATCCGGTTCGTTATAGAATACACCATGAACATTGACCAGAAAAGGATGAAATTAGCCAAGATCGCAAACAGTAAAATGATGGACTTTTTTCGATTTCTCATTTCTGTGTCAGACTGAGTCTCCCCATTGGAGTGAGCTCGGAGTCTTCTGCGGGCTGTGCTGGTTACTAAAATGTGTCTGACGGTGAAAACATTGAGCAGCAGAATCAAGAGAAATGCGACACCCGGGGTTAGAATGTGGTGGAGGGACTCGATTGGCACCCAGATACTGGAAAATTGAACATTATATCTTGAATCACAAAACCAGCGCTCGTTCGCAAACCAATAGTGAGATGTGAGCAAAAAATACCAGAAAATGTTCTTCCAGCAGCTCAGCGCAGTCACGATTCCCAAAACCACAGCCGCTGTTTTCTCACTGCAATATTTACTTTTCAGATTCTGGCAACAAATGGCCACATTTCGATCAAAGGTGAAAGTGACGTTAAACCAGACAGAAATGTCAGTGGCTGCATAAAGCAGGACGGCGTGGATGTTACACACGGGAAGAGATTCCAGGAATAAAAGCTGTTCTGCATAAACAATCGGAATGTGTCTCAATATCAGGTCGAGGATAATGACCAGGAGATCCGCCGCTGCCATGGCCCCCAGGTAACGTCTGACACACGGAGACAATCCACAATCTTTGTGAAGCAGAACGTAAATCGTAATTATGTTAACTGTGAGGAAGGAAAACAAACAACTTATACTTCATCATGGAAGCAAAATGACCAGTTTGATTGAGGACCCAAAGAGATATCCAACTGTGTCACTGTATGGATAAAATTAGAGCTGAAATTGAGATGGTCATTTCTGAATTAACGATAATCAATATGATGTATACCATAAGAAACCCTCCCTCTCAAAACACACAGACATGCATCCTAAACAGGAGGTGGTTTCTGGAACATTCCCACACACTCGATCCTTTTAAAGCATTTCTTTTCAGTTCCTAATACGGACAGTGCAAACGTTGTTGTCCTGAAGGATTCTCTCCCAATTCTTTGACTACCAACAGAGGTTGGAAATTTCTGTCTTTTAGTCTGAACTGCATTTGATCCTCTGTCACGTCGAAATGTAAACGAAGGGAAAATATGTTGACCCCTTAAACTGCAGAATGGCACCTTGGAAAAATATTTCCTTCTTCCTGGGATGTGATCTCTTCCCTCAGAATATTATCTTTTTTGAAATTCACTGATGTCTAGCCGTTCACAAATGATGCTGGACACAGAAGGTTCTGGGGAATGTCGGGTACAGAATACTCTGGGGAATGACGGGAAAAGAATGTTCCAGGGACTGTCGTTTGCAGTATTTTCTGGATAATATCGGTTACAGAACGTTCTGGAGAATATCGTGTAGAGAATGGTTCTGGGAAAGTCGGTTACAAAATGTTCTAGGTACTGTCGAGTACAGAATGTAGGCTATCGAATGCCCCTGTCTGTACAAATCACCAAAACATCTTCGAGCCATTAGCCTGTGTCAGGCAGATGCCCTATGAGGAGGAGCTAATACAGTCTGTTGCAATCACACGGAAATACCATTACAGTGCGTCTTTTGCCCATTTAGCACTTCACCCACACTCGACGAATCAGTATGAATATTGATTATCTCTGTCTCCACTTCTTTCTGGGCAAGAGAATTCCAAACACTCACAATCGCGTGAGAAAATAAAATAAATCTCTTCACTCCTATAATAAATGAAAAATGCCCTCTTCAAAACAATTCTGCACCCCCCAGGTGCAGTCTCATGGCTTAATAAACAACAATTTGTGATTGAATCTCTTCCGTGAGACCCTTTCTGAACCACAGATCGTTCATCAATCAAACAAAATTTTTCTGAGTAACTAAAGCCATTCCTTGAAGAAGAAAACAGCCTTGAAATGTCCGAAAAATGGTGGCAGAGTTTGAAAGTTCCAGCAGGAACACACAAAGCTACATTGTTAAGTTTCCGATTCAACATTATTTATCTCATTTCTTTAGGTTTTTAACCTAATATTAATTGGAGTGCAATAGACTCAGCGAGTCCCACACTTGGGGCTAGCACAGGAGGGGGAATTCCACAACGGGGTCTCAGGCCAGAATCTGAGCATTGTGGAGTCTGGATACTGGGTCCGTTGTGGTCCAGAAGCTGGTTTCAGGACATTCAGGAGACTGGGCCTGGTGCAGTCCGGAGTCTCAGCCTGGTGTGGTCTGATTTAGGGATGGTGCTTTCTGGAGACTGAGCCCGTTGCACACAGGACACTGGGCCTGATGCTGTCTGGAGACTGGGCTGGGTGTGGTCTGAATATTGGCCCCAGTGTGGTCTGGAGACTCGGACCAGTGCAGTTTGGTGCAGACAGGAGACTGCGCCCGGTGTGGTCCAGAAACTTGGACTAGTGTAGTCTGCAGACTGGGTCCAGAATGGTTTGGAGACCGTGCTTGGCGCAGTCTGGAGAATAGGCCCAATTCCGTCTGGATACTGGGTCCAGTGCAGTCTGGAGACTCAGCCCGGTGCACTTTGGAGACTGCGCCCGGTGCTGTCAGGAGACTGCATCCAGTAGGTTCTGAAGACAGAGATGGGCGCAGTCTGTAGATTGGGCCCGGTGTAGTTTGATGACTGGAGAGATTGCCGTGGAGAGGCCCGGCCTGACGTGGTCTGGAGGCTGTGGCCAGTGATGACTGGAGATTGGGCCCGGCACATTCTGGAGAATCTGACCATTCCATTTTGGAGACTGGGTCAGTAATAGCTGGAGACTGGCCCAAATTGGTGTCTGAAGACTAGTGCCTTTTCGGTCTGGAGACTCGGCGTAGCGTGGCCTGGAGACTGAGCCTGATGTGGACTGGAGACTGGGCCCGTTGTGAACGGCATGAAGAGCTTGGCGTGGAGAGGGCAATGGTCCTTGTGTTGTTTGGAAACTGGGCCCAGTGTGATGTGGTTACTAGTTTGGTTGCAGTCTGCAGGCTGGACTCGTTTCGGTATGGAAGCTGGTGCTGCCCGGAGACAGGGCGTGATGCGAGCTGGAGAATGGGCTATGTGCAGACTGGTACCAGAGTGGTCTGGAAACTGGGCCCAGAGTAGTCTGGAGACAGGGCCCAGCAGGGTCGGGAGACAGGGCCTGGTGCCGTTCTGAGACTCGTTCTGGTTCAGTCTGGGAATTGGCCTGGTGTACTCAGGACACTAGGAGCAGTGTGTTTTCACACGGGGCCTTGTATGGTCTCGAGACTGGGGCTGGTGTTGTCAGGGAACTGAGCTTGGTATGGCATAGCCATTAGACTGGTGCAATCTGTAGTCTGGTCCCGGTGCAGTCTGGAGATGGGGCCTGGTGTGGTCTGGAGAATTGCCAAAATCCGGCTTGGAGACTGGTCTGGAGCAGTCTGGAGACTGGGTCTAGTCCAGTCTGGAGAATGTGCCTGATGTGGTCTGAAACCTGTGCCCAGGGTTGTCTGGAGACTTGGCATGGGGCAGTCTTGAGTCTCAGACTGGCACGGTCCGGAAATTGAGCCTGGTGCAGATTGGAGAGTGGCCAGAGTGTGATCTTCAGAATGGGCCCAGTGAGGTTTGGAGACTGGGGTTGGTCTGGAGACTGGGCTCGATGCGATCTGGCGACTGGGCTTGGTGCGGTCTGGAGAATTCCCACGATGTGGTTTGGAGATTGGTACAAGTCCAGTCTGGAGACTGGGCCTGGTGGGGTCCGGAGACTGGGCTTTGAATGCTTTGCAGACAAGGCAGTGTGCACGCTGAGACGAGCCCCAGTGTCGTCCAGAGACTGGGAATGGTGCGGTCTTATGGCTCAGCCTGGTGTGGTCTGGAGATGGGGACAGTGCATTCGGGGGACACAGCCAAGTGAGTACTGGAGACTCGGCCCAATGCAGTCTGGAAATGAATCTGGTGCTGTTTTGAGAATCTGCCCAGTGTGACTTAGAGTCTTGACTGAGTGCAGTCTGGAGACTGGAAGAATTACCGTCCAGAGACTAGGCTGGCGCAGTCTGGAAACTGGGCCTCCTGCAGTCGAGTGAATGGCACAGTGCAGTTTGTCGACTCGATCCAGTGAAATCTGGCTTCTCGGCCTGTTGCTTCTGGAAACTTGACCTTGACCTATGAAAAATCTGTCTAGAGTAATCTGGAGTCCTTGCCGAGAGCAGTCTGGTGACTGAGCCCAGTGCATGCGGTAGACTCAGCCCAGCGTGGCCTACTGACTGGGTCCAGAATGATCTGGAGTCTCAGCTCAGTATGGTCTGGAAATTGCACCCGCGGCGATCATAAGATTAGATCTGATGTGGTTTGAAGACTGGACCCTGTCAGGTCTGGAAACTGGAGAGTGGACGCGGTGCAGTCTGAAGACTGGCCCAGTGTGGACTGGAGACGGGGTCTGCTGCGGTCGGGAGACTGGGTCTCACGTGGTACAGAGTCTGGGCTCAGTGCAGTCCGAGGAATTTGAGCAGTGCTGTTTGAGACTGGACCTGTTGCAATCTGGAGACTGTGACCTGTATCATCCAGAGAATCTGACCCGTGCAGACTGGAGACTTGGCTAAGCACGGTTTGGAGGTCTGGCTTCATGCTGTCTGGAAAATGGGCCTGGTGCAATCTGGAGAATCTGACCATTCCCATTTGGAGACTGGCCCCGGTGGTGTCTGGAGACTTGTGCTTTTGCAGTCTGGAGATTCGGGCTGGTGTGACCTGGAAACTGAGACTGATCTGGACTGGAGACGGGCCTGTTGTGGACTGCATAATGTGCCCGGTGTGGAGAGGAGACTGGGTCTGTTGCTGGTTGAATAATGGGCTCGGTTTGGACTGAAGAATTAGACAAGTGTGGTTTGGAGACTGGGTGCTGTCTGGAGGCTGGACTCGGTTCGGTATGGAAGCTGGGCGTGGGGCTGTCTGAAGACAGGGCCTGGTGTGGTCTGAACAGTGGGCTCAGTGCGCCTTGGAGACTGGACCCAGTGTGGTCTGGAGACTGGAACCCGAGTGCAGTCTGTCGACAGGGCCCTTTATGGTTTGGAGACAGGGCCTGAATGCAGTTCTGCAGTCTTGGAAATGGACTGGTGCACTCAGGACACTTGGCGTAGTCTGGTCTTCAGGCGCGGCCCAGTATGGTCTAGAGACTGGGTTTGGTCTCGGGACTGGGTCTGGTGCTGTCTGGCAACTGAACTTGGTGTGGTCTAGACAATAGCCTGGTGCAATCTGTAGTTTTGGCCTGGGGCAGAGTTGTGCCTCAGGCTGGCGCTGTCTTGGAATTGGGCCTGGTGCAGTCAGGAATCTGGGCACAATGTGATCTTCAGACTTTGCCCAGCGGGGCCATTTGACTGGGCTTGCTGCAGTCTGGAGGTTTGCCACAATGTAGTTTGTAGACTGGCTCCAGAGTGGGCTGGAGACTGGGCCCAGTCCCATCTGGACCCTGGGCCCCGTGGAATCCGGAGACAGGTCCTTGAAATGTTTGGTGACTAATCGTCGTGCAGTCTGGAGACTAGTCCCAGTGTCGTCCAGAGACTGGACATGTTGTGCTCTTGTGGCTCAGCCCGGTGAGGTCTTTAGAGACGGTATGGTACAGTCTGCGAATTGACCTGGTGCACTCAGGACACTGGGCGCAGTGTGTTCTTCAGACTGGGCCCTGTATGGTCTAGAGACTGGGGTTGGTCACAACACTAGGCCTGGCGCATCTGGGGACGGAGCTTGGTGTGGTCTCGACAGTGGACTGGTGCAATCTGTAGTCTGGGCCCAGTGCAGTCTGGAGACTGGGCCTGACTTGGTCTGCAGATGGGGACTGGTGTGGTCTGGAGAATAACCAAGCTTCGGTTTAGAGACTGGTCCAGAGATGTCTGGAGTCTGGGCCCGTTGTTGTTTCGAAACTGAGCCCAGTGTGGTCTGGAGGCTTGGCCTGGGGCAATTTTGAGACTCAGTCTGGAGTGGTCTGGAAATTGGGCCTGGTGAGGTGAGGAGACTGGGCACAGTGTGATCTTCATGTTAGGCCAAGTGAGGTCTGGAGACTGGGGTTGGTCTCAAAACTTGTCCTGCCGTGGACTGGTGAACTGGCTTGGTGCAGTCTAGAGGATTAGAACGAGGTGGTTTGGAGACTGGTCCGAGAGTATGCTGGAGACTGGGCCAAGTCCAGTCTGGAGTCTGGGCCTGGTGGCGTCTGGAGACTGGGACCTGAATGCTTTGGAGTTTGGTGCAGTCTGGAGACTAGCCTCTTGTCATCTGGAGTCTGGGCATGTTACGGTGTTGTGGCTCAACCTGGTATGGTGTTGAGACTGGGACAGTGCCGTCTGGAGACTCGATCTAGTGAGGTCTGGAGACTCAGCCAAAAACTATCTGGAAACTGGACTGGTGCAGTTTGGAGAATCAACCCAGTGCAATCTGGAGACCTGGCTGAGTGCAGTCTGGTGACTTGATCCCGTGAAGTCTGGCTTCTTGGCCTGCTGCTTCTGGTAACTTGACCTGGTGCAGTATGAAAAGTCTGTCCAGGGTGATCTGGAGACTCTGACGACTACAGTCTGGAGATTGACCCCAGTGCAGGCTGGAGACTCAGCCCAGCTTTCCCTGCTGATTGGGCCCAGTATGATCTGGAGTCTCTGCTCTGTGCAGTCTGAAGACTGTGCCCAGTGCAGACTGGAGACTGGCGCTGCAGGGGTGTGGGGACTGTGCCTCGCGCCGTATGGAGGCTGGGCTCAGTGCAGTCTGAGGAATCTGAGCAGTGTGATCTTGAGACTGGACCTGGTGTAATCTGGAATCTGGGCCCAGTACCATCCAGAGAATCTGACCCGTGCAGACTGGAGACGGGGCTGAACACGGTTTGGGTGCTTGGCTTCGTGCAGTCTGGGAACTGGGCCCGGTGCCATCTGGAGACTAGGCGCATTGCAGCCTGGAGACTGGACCCTGTGACCTCTGGAGACAGGGCCCGGTGCAGTCTGGAGACTTTTGCTGGCACAGACTGATGTGTGATGACTCTATATATTGTCCATCATTTTTCTTCTTTTAATTTTCTGCAGGATATTCATTTAAACTTCAACTAATTTTGCACCAAAAACCGAAGAATCTGTATCTAGCTACGTTGTACCTCATGTGGCACCATAAACAACTGCATTGCAAACGTTTATGTGCATTCATTAGATTGCACGTGACAGTAAAGCCAATTGAATTCAAATGTGAGAGAGTCACTTTTTTATGCCTTTTCCGTGAAAGCTGCTGCTTGTACAGTGGAATAGCATGGCCAGCAGTGCGTATAATGAGATCACTTTTAACACAAGAGGGAAAGACAGATGTAAAGACAGTGAGAGAGTGAGGAGTGTCATCATTTCCCCCACTTCCATCCGTCCACTAGCAAAACAAGAGAACCTTAAATGTTCAGAGATGCAGAAGTAGAGGTACTCACATCGATACACTGAAACACATACAAACGCAAAAACAAACACATGAAGCATACAGGCAAAAGTGAGGACTGCAGGTGCTGGAGATCAGAGCTGAAAATGTGTTGCTGGAAAAGCGCAGCAGGTCAGGCAGCATCCAAGGAGCTGGAGAATCGACGTTTCTGGCATGATTCCTGAAGAAGGGCTCATGCACATAAAGCATACAGTCATAAACACATTAGTTATGTGCAGACATCCGACCACTCATGGCTGATCAGATCTGGGCCTCAACAGTGTTTCCTCTTCTGAATTGGAAACATAATTAAATTAGTTTGGAAACATAATTAAATTCGACTGAAAATAGTTCTGGAAAAGCAAAGGCTTTTTCCACAAGTTAATGTTATGAATTGTTGCAAGGCCAATTTTGACGCAATTTCCCCTCCCACGTGTTTGGAGATGCCCAGCCGTGCCTCTCATCCACGTCCCGTACTTCTGACCTGGAAGCCCACTCCTCCAACGGCAACAAGGACAGAACCCCAACTAACCTTTCACCTCACCAACATCCACACAGATCGCATCGTTTTCTTTTACCGTTCCGCCACCTAAATCGGACCCCACCACCAGTAATTTATTTCCATTCCGACCCTCATCCGTTTTCCGTAAACATTGCTCCGTCCACCACTCCCTGGGTCAGATGCATGGACTCCTAACAACCTGCACTCCATTTTTGGCACCTTACCCTGCCACGTCAGGAATTGAAAAACCTGCACCCACAATTCCCGCTCATATCCATCCAAGATCCCAAGGGAGCCTTCTACGGCCAACAATGTTTCACCTGCACTGACACACATGACATTCATGTATCTGTAGCGCCCAATGCGTTCTCCTCTGCATTGTGGAGACTGGACGCCAATTCGCAGAGTGCTTCAGACAACATCTCCAGGACACCTGCACCAATCAAACCCACCACCTTGGGGCTAAATAATTCAACTGTCCCTCCCACTCTGCCAAATACATGCAGGTCCTGAGCCCCTGTAATCACCACTCCTTAACCATCGGACGCCTGGAGGAAGAACGCCAAATCTTCCTCGTCGGGACACTTCAACACCTAGTATCCCTGTGGATTTCAGTTTCCTCATTTCTCCTCCCCCACCTTACCCCAGTTCCAACCATCTAGCTCAGCACCATCGTCATGGCTTCTCCAATCTGTCAATCTTCCTTCCCCCATATCCGCTCCACCATCCTCTCTGACCTATCACCTTCATTCCCACTTCCATCCAACTATTGCGCTCTCAGGTACATTTGCCCTAGTCCCACCCGCTTCCATTTATCCCTCCACACAGAAGCTCCCAGATACATTCGTGCTGAAGTGCCTTTGCCGGAAATGCCCATTTTTCTGCTCCTCTGATGCTGCCTGACCTGCTGTGCTTGTTTCCAACAGCACTAATCTGAACCCTGATCTCCAGCGACTGCAGTACTCACTTTCGTCCAATGTTAATGGTGTTACGCAGGAATTTTCAAAAGATGATTGGCCAAAACTGTTCAAAGATAAAGGAATTTCGAGCAAGTGGGAGTCATTCAAAAGCAAGATAATGAGAGTTCAGAGAGTATGTTCCTTTTAGTGTGAAGGCAAACGCTAGAATGAGTAGGGAACAGTACATGGCAGATGGTATTGAGGCTCAAGTTAAGAAGCAAATGTTTGTAACTCAGATATAGGAAGTCAGGGTAAAATAATTTCCTTTGGTAGCACAAGAGGTGTAGGAGTGTACGTCCGAGGGAAATCAAAATGGAAGGACAAAGAGGGTCTAAGATAGCTTTGACAAATTAGTTGAGGGGAATCAACAGTGATTCTACAAGTATATTAAGGGAAAAAGAGAAACTATGGAGAGAATACGGCCCCTTAAAATCAACAAGCCATCTATATGTGGAACCACAGGAGAAGAAGTAGGTTTGATTTTATATGCATTAGCATTAAGACAGTACGATGTCTCAGTGGTTGGTACTGCTGCTGCACAATGCCAGCGATCCGTGTTCGATTCCAGCCTCGGGCGTCTGTCTGTTTGGCGTTTGCACATTCACCCCGTGTCAAGGTCGGTGTGCTCCGGTTTCTCCCATTGTCCAAAGATGTGCAGGTCCGGTGAATTGGTCATATAAAATTGCCCATATAGTTAGGTGTTTTAGTCAGAGGTGAATTTAGGGTAGCGGAATGAGGGTCTGGGTGGGTAACTCTTCGATTGGCCTTGTTGGGCCCAATGACCTGTTTCCATACTGGAGGGGACCTAATCTAATCTCAACTAAAAACAAATTACAGGGCATAACATGTGATGTAATCTTCAGTACAAAGATACCACCTACGATATATAAATCCTTGGTGCAAAGCAGAAGAAAAAAGAAAACAAAGTGTAAATGTAAGACATTACAGTCCTTCCTGTAAAGGTGGAAAAACACAGAAACACAGTTAACAATTCAACAACACAGTCGATAAGCCTCTGGCCATGCGGGGTTCACTCTCCTGACAAGGCCTCGACATCCCATACTCCGTGGCCTAATGGCCTGTTCTTTCTCGATGGTTGAGATCCTTCATGAATATATCGCGTCAATATTTACTTTGGAGAAAGAGATGGAAGCTCGGGAAATTGGGGAAATAAATATATCCAGTGATGTTTCAAAACGAGGCCACATTACAGAAGAAAATGTGTTTCAACTCTTAAATTGTATAAGCCGAGATAAGTACCCAGGACCAGTTCAAATATGTCCTATGTTATTGAAGGAAGCAGGGGAAGAAATTGTGGGTCTCCGAGCTGAGGGTTTCATAATATTCCTCAGAGTCCAAATCTGTTATGGACCGGGTCAGACCATTCAAAGCAAATTCTTAAGCAAGCTGCCCCGAATCTAAACTGATTCGGCAAGTGTACAGTGTTAGTTACCCGGAATAGGTTAGCGAAGTTAACTAACGGCTTAAGAACAGAAACATATGTATTCACAAAATTACACAATAAAACACAAAGAAAAGAATAAACAACTCAGACATAGTTCAGTCAAGCAAAACTAGAATTAATAATGCGTTTCCGAATGCACCCAGCTTTCCCAATAAGCAAACCCACTTGGAAAATGGAAATGAATGGATCAGTAGCTGATAGGTTGAAATTTGAATGGCAGAAAAGAGAGAGAGGTTGCTAACACGCAGCTCACTGTTAACCTCACAATTAATTCTAGAGTGAATGAAATGGTTCACCTAGAGAGGTGACCAGATTACAGTGGTGCTGGTAAAGCACATCGCATTTCGGGAAGGAGATCTTCATCAGCCCTTCATTCCTGAAGAAGAGGTCCTGTGCAAATCGTCGATTTTCCTGCTTCCTCGAATGCTGTCTGACTTGCTGTGCTCTTTCACTACCACCCTAACCTTGACTCTAGTCTTCAGCATCTGCAGTCCTTACTTTCGCCTGGAGAGCTGACCACTCCCCTTTCATTATACAGGTCACTTCGAAACATGACTGTTTTGACCTTAATTCTCATCTGTTTACATATAAACAAAAATACTTCTCAATACCCTTTAATATTTGCAGCAAACCAAATTAATTGGAACTGAAAGCTGTTCTTAAACCTCTGGAAAAAAAACAATGACACAATATCCTTGAGAAATGGAACAGACTTTCGCGAAAAAAACATTTTGCGGGTTGTTTGGCTGCACCCACACCGCAGCAAGAAGGTAGCGGTGGGCACGGCTTCTCTTGGATTTTGGTACCTTTGGTAGCAGCAGCAGGCTTGTTCTTCTGTCGTTTGCGGCAGATGGTGGCGACAGCAAAGCAATATCTGCAGTCGCAGCTGGACATGAGGGCTTGCGTGGCAGGGGAGTGAATCGCACCTGGTGGTGGTGCGAGTGTCGGTTCAGTGGCGTCAGGGAAGTATTCCGAGCGGCGAAGGGATGGCACCTGCTGTGGGGTAACTCATATGTTTTTAGTTCTCGTGCACGTCGCAATGAAGTTTTGCATGTTATCCTTTGAGACAAGTAACTGATATGGACTATATCAGAATGACTTGTATTTGGAGATTTTTACATTTTTACTTTTCTATTTTATTACCATGGAATATACTTTTGAAATATTTGTTTCTTTATTTCTGTTACGTTTCGCGTTTCCTAACAATTTGATCTAAAATGACTGTAATGAGTCACCTCAATAGTTAAGGTGGTGCTGTATTATGATGACTACAATATTATCACTGGACACATTTGAGTATGTGAGACGCTAAAGTTAAATCAATTCAGTTCTGTAACATTTGAACTTGCAGCTTGTTTCAAGAAAACACACCATTGTAAAATAGCGTACATGACTTTTCGATTTACAAACACGGAATGTCGCATTTTTCTGCTTATATCATAATGACAAAGATATTGGGGATCCACTGGATTCCAAAGACTCAGTGACTTGTCACGAAAATGTATGTTTGGTACCTTGAATGTTCATGTGACACGACATTTTAAATCTGGTTTCCGACCAAAGACGATGTTGAATTTGTTGAGTTCCTCGAACAGTTTCTGTTTATAAATAAATACAAATGATATAGCCTAGATTGCCTCTCTCTGTCCTTTTTTCCAGCTAAAATATTCATCATCAGTGTAACTTGCAATATGTTGAACGTCTCTGAGAATCTCTTGTTTTCTTTATGCGCAATTATCAGAACGCTACAGACTAAAAAACATTGCACACCTCTCGGTTCTGCAGCACCTGTTGAAAAACTGACATGTCAATCCTCAAACAATATGGATTGTTCCGTCAATCATTGGATTATCCGTAGGAGATCTCGAGATCCCGAGAGAAATATTACATCAAAGATTTGTTTCCAACAGTGATTATGTATTTTGTTTACTGCGATTAAAAAAGCACCGTCTCCAAGTAATTGATCTCGCGCCCTCTGTCTCTCCCAATACTTTCCATGGAGTTCTACAAAGGGGTGTACCCTAAACCCCCTCCCATAGACAATCTCTCCAATATTGTCCTGTACAAGGCAAATGTGGAACCTCTCAAAAAGGTACAGTAAAATGTATTGTATGTGGCTCTGTGCGTTTGTTTCTGTGTGTGTGTATGTGCGCTATGTGGAGACTTACCTCGTAAAGGCAGAAACAGCAGTTGTCATGTTGTTTGTGTCCACTACGGCTGTCCCGGAGCGGGGGGCGCGGGTTGGACTGGGGTGCGCAGGAGGGATGCAGAGACGGACGGGGTTCTGAGGTTGGGCATGGTGATGGACGGGGTTGGGTGGGGGGCGTGGGAGGGGGCGGTGATGGGCGGTGGCGGCGTGAGCGTCAGTGCACAGGGTTAGGGGCGGGTGGCGGACGGTGATGGATGGGGTTGGGAGTGGGGGACATGAGGATGGTGATGGACGGGGTTGGGACAGAGGCGGGAGGGGTAGCGGTGATGGGCAGGGTTGGAGGCGGGAGGGGCGGTGATGGACGTGTTTGGGGAGGGAGTTGGGAGTGGCGTGTGATGGGTCGGGTTGGGGCTGGGGCAGGCGGTGATGGACAGGATTGAGGACGGGGACGCGAGGGGGCCGGTGATGGATGGGGATGAGGTGGGGGCAGTGTTGGACGGGGTTGGGAGCGGAGGGCGGTGTTGGGGCGGGCGCTCGCACGCTGTGTACTGCTGAACAGGGAGCAGACTTATCGAACTGATTACCCCAGGTGGAAAGCATTTAATCGATTAACCGAATAATAGATTCTCCGAACAAAATAGTGCCCGCCAATAATCGAGATTCTCCTGTATATATTTTCAGGCTATGCAAAGTTCAGTTAATTTATGGATAATTTACAAATTGGTCAAAGGATCCAGTGGGATAAAGATCATTTGCAGATATTGGCGGGTAAATGCCACACGAAGAGTAATCCAAGTTACAGTGAGGTGCTTTTTTTTATTGCAAACGAAACATTAGGTAAAAGTTTACAATTAATAGAGGAACACCGAAAAGTATTGCTGTAAGGAGGGATCTTCGGGTTCAACTCAATAATTCCCTGAAAATGTCCACGGTGGTAACGCAGGTGTACGGCTTGCTTGATTTTATTGTTTGGGGACATTAATATAGGAGCCAGGTTTGCCACGTTGAAGCATAATAAGAATTATATCGGTCACACATAGAGCATTTTGTTCAATGCTGGCCGCTACATTTCTGGAAAGATGTGAGTGCTTTGGAGTGGGTGCAAAAGAGATTTATCAGGTTGCATATTGGATTGGCGATTGGGGCATTATCGAGAGTCTAGAAAAATTCGGGCATTTCCTCTGAAGCGGCGGAGGCTCAGGCAAGATTTCTTAGAAGTCCATAACATTATGGGATGTTTAGCTGGGGTTGACCGCCTGACTCTCTTTCC
Organism: Chiloscyllium plagiosum; assembly: GCF_037043375.1. NCBI lineage: Eukaryota > Metazoa > Chordata > Chondrichthyes > Orectolobiformes > Hemiscylliidae > Chiloscyllium > Chiloscyllium plagiosum. The sequence continues at coordinate 18,040,309 of NW_028270190.1, forward strand.
CAGAATTGAAATATCTAGTACTGGGGACAACCAATTGAAGTGAGCGCAAAATTTCAAACGAGATGTAACGGACCTTTTTAAAAGGTTGACACGAATGCGCTGCCAGAAGTAATGATGCAGGAAGACACTGTTGTGGCATCTAAGGGGCTTAAGGATAAGCAAATCACTATGCAAGGGATCCAGTGATACGCAGCACGGTCAAGCAATAGGGATTAGTTTAATTTGGCGTCAGATTCAGAAAATTATCGTGGGCTGAAAGTCCTCTGCTTTCTGTATAGTTCTATGTTCCAGATGGGGTAAAGATGGGGGTTTTGTCAGCTGAGGAACACAAGAAGGAGAGAAAATTGTGGTATGATAATACCCTGGAAGGTAAGATTGGATAAAATCCGAAAATGTTCTGCAAGAATATGAATCGAACAGAATGATGAGGGAAATATTAAAGCCTATGTGGGGCCAAGGGCGACTCTGCATGAGAAACTCAAAAATATTGTCTGACTAAGAAATCAGTGCTTCTCACATGTCTTCCCTCGAGACAAAAATGTCTACAAAATTTGGCAAATTGCCTGTGAAGTTTTTGAGCAGATTCATATTAGAAAGAAGGAGAGTTAGGCATTATTGATTGTAAATTGAACAAATACCCAGGTCTACGTGAGTTTTATCCCAGGCTATTGCGGGAGATAACGAGGAAACTACTGGAGTTCTGACAAAAGTTTGAATCCATGTCCGACAACAGAGAAGGTTCCAGAGTTCTGGAGGACAGACAGTCATTTTCCAATTTGCTAAAAAGATGGTGGACGTAAACCAGGGAACTACAGGCTAGCGAATCGAACATGAGGGGTTCTGATTCTCCTGGAGAAAATAGTAAAGGATAAAATTAAATTCCGTTCAAAATCAGAGCATCATCAAATGTGTACAGTGCAGAAGCAGGCCATTCAGCCTATCGAGTCCCACTGAAGCTTTGAGATCTTGCCAACATGGACACAAATCCCATCCTAACCGTGTGAACCGGCATTTCCCGTGCCTAATCAACCTATCCTACACAATTTATCATATCTCATCCACCTAAACTGCTCAAAGTTGGATTTAGAGGGATAATTTTGATCAGTGATATTCAGAATGGATATGACAAACGGAGATCATAACCAACAAATCTGGAAGAATTTTTGAAGGAGATGACCACGAGTTCTGATGACAGTGATATGAATTTCAGGAAGGTCTGTCATAAGGTAAAAGAAGGTAAAAGCTAATGTTGTTAGGGCAAGTTTTGAAGTTGGATACAAAATTGGCTTCGAAGAAAGAGACTGATGGAAGCTGCCTGGAGATGTTATGAGGTGATCTACTGTCAAGATCAATGCTGGGCCTTTGACGATGTATTCAAAACATAATTTAAATGAGAATGCGGGAAAGAAGGTAAGTATGTTTTTTTGGATGATCCAACATTACGGGCGGAACTGTGGTTAGCACTGCTGCCTCGCAGCGCCAAGAGACCCGGTTTCAATTCCAACCTCAGGCGACCCTCTGTGTGGCGTTTGCACATTGGCTGCGTGGGTTTCGTTCGGGTGCTCCGGTTTCCTCCCACAATTCAAAAATGTGCAGGTTAGGTGAATTGGCCATGCTAATTTGCCCGAAGTGTGAGGTGAAGGGGTAAAGGTAGGAGAATGAGTTTGTTTGGGTTACGCTGACGGGCCTGTTTCCACACTGTAAGTAATCTAATCTAAAAAAAATTGGCTGGGTGGTTGAAAGTCACGAGAGGGGTGTGAGGTTATATGAGGATATAAATGGATTGGTCTGACATACAAGCAGCAAATGAATTTTGTCACTGATACATCTGAGATGACATACTTTGGAAAAAGGAATTGGAAGGGGAGCAGTATGGTTTGCCTCCAACGAAGGAAAAGGCCATTTGGCCCCACGAGTCATCAGAGAAACGCAGAAGGTAATCCACGCTGAACCATTCATCCCACCAAGCCCTATCGCAATCAGTCGGCATTTACCATGGCTAATCGACATAAATACACGTCTCTGGACAATATAGAGTAATTTATCTTCGCCAATTCACTTAACGTGTAAACATTTGGGCGTTAAGAGGAAACCATATTACCCAGCCGAAACCATGCAAACACGATAAGGGAGTGCATACTGCTGTAATTAAATTAATATTCCTCGTTATTGTGTGGCAGCCATAGTATTTACTGAGCTTCCTTGAAATACAAGATATTAAGAATCTTTAATGAATAGGACAATGTTGGTGTACTTATGCGAATATCTCTGATGCTGGCAGTAAAGGTGAAAAATAATTAGCAAGGAATATTGAACACTTCTGTTTATTGGACGAAAGTGAGTGCTGCAGATGCTGGAGATGAGAGTCAAGATTAGAGTGATGCTGGAAAAAAACAGCAGGTCAGGCAGCATCCGAGGAGGAGGAAAATCAACTTTTTGGGAAGGGCCTTTTGCCCGAAAAGTCGATTTTCCGGTTTCTCGAATGCTGCCTCACCTGCTGTGCGTTTCAAGTACTACTCTAATCTTGATGCTTCTCCTCATTGGGCGTGGCATTGACTGTAAGAACAGGGACTTCATTCTGGAACTCTGCATGTCATTGATAAGTCTGCAATTGAATTACTGTGTGTAGTTATCGTCTCTAAAATCATGGGGAAGAATGTGGTTGCAGCATCTGGATGGACGAGAGGTTCACTGAGATATTGTGAGGTTTGACAGCTTTACCAATTTCAAGTGCATTCAACAATTTCTTGATATTACCTTGAGTGAATTGAAGAGACGGATCTCAGGGACTTTTTGGAATTGAAGATTGAGTAAAGACTGTATAGTGGTGCACACACTGTTGAGAGAAATGCACAGTGTGAGCGGAAACCAATATTCCGATTAAATGAATGCTCAGTATCAAGGGAGCATAATTTGAGGGGTTTGTGGCAAAAAAAGAACGTTTGTCCTCGGATCATAGTCTGAAATGTAGTGCCAGAAATGGTATTTGAGGCGATAATATTTGAGCATTATAATAGACTTGGATGCGCATGTAAAGTCTCCTAACATCATTTTTTTTTTAGAAATGACATTGGTAAAAACAATGATGCATTTTTGTCACGACACATTGGATGCAGGAAAGTGCCTCGTTTGCACAGTATACATCCATTATTCTGATGCAAAAACGTCCTCATGTGGATTCAGTGATGATAATGTCATTGAATGCCAATGGATCATTTTCTTTCATTGGACATGACCATTGACTGACATACATGTTGCACAAATCGTTGTTCCCACTTTCCAGCACGAATCTTCATGTTGCCCAAATGGGAAATATCATTGATGAAGCTGTTGAAGGTTTTTAAGCAAATGATACTACTCTGGTGAACTACTGTGGAGATGTTCTGCAAGCATTCAAATTGATATCAAACCCCGAACATATGTTTGCCAGTTTTTGTCAGAACCAGCAGAGAGACTTAAGTATAAATGTCTTTGATTCCAGTTTTTCTAGAGTGTCTTAATGTAATAAATGCCGCAAAAAGTCACATATGGAATTAATGTGGATGGGTGTCATGCTGGTGTCATCTTTGGGAGTATCCTACATTCTCAAGCTTGGAATGATATTAGTGAATGAAGTGTCAGAAACGTAGACGAGTTGGCATTGAGGGAGTTGTTGCTGAGCAAGTGCTCATTGATTGCTCTGTTGACGACATCTTTACTCAGACTATTCATAACCAAGATAAGAGTGATGTGGTGTTGGATTTGTCATTCTTCAGGATATGTCTGGACCATGTTTTTCATTGTTGGGTTGATGCCAGCATTGTAGCTATAACTGAAAAAAAAACAGTCGTGCTGCTGGTTTTACATCATAAGTATTTATTATTCTGGCCTGAAATTTTGTCAGGTCTGACAGCTTTACCAATTTCACGTGCATTCAACAATTTCTTGATATTACCTTGAGTGAATTGAAGTGTATGCAAATTGTCATCCTGTGATGTAACTGTCGAGAACATTGTCCATAAAGAATAATTATTACAAGTGTTACCTCAGGATTTCAGTTGACCTCCCTGTTGTAAACCTCTCCAACTTTTAGCAATAGCATCAGACGTTTGTAATGTTACAATATCATTGATGCTGTTTGTTATTTCTGAGATGGAAATTGTTTAGTCCAGTTTCTCTTTGAGACTGATTACTTATTCTGAGCACTTTATTAAGCTTTTTGAACCACCCTCATCACAGTTAGTGTTCAGTCAGTGTTATTGGCCGGATAAGAAAAGGTGTGACTATTGTTTCTTCCGAGTACATGAAGAAACCAGATAGACGTTTTCAACAATCCAGATCATCTCATGGCCACCAATGGAGCAGCTTTTGTCTCGAGGGTGCACTCACAGTTCTCTTCCTCATTGTTCTGAATTGTTCTGTCACAATTTAGTGAGAACAATTATTCACTAATATAGGAGAAGCCCGCATTTGTTTTCATATAGATTTTGGCCAAAAAATACTTACACAGTCGCATCAGTTAACAAAATCCTCACCAAATAACAAATTAACAAGAGGATACGTTTGTATATCTTCAATAATTCAATCCTTCCTTTCTCTCAATTAATTTAATAATTACAGTAAAGGGGAATTTCAATATATTCACAAAATTCGTTCTGAATTTAGTTTGTGTTACTGCATAAATGCCAGTGTTCGTACAACAACTCAGAAGCTGAAGCATCAGTCCCATCTCAAGCACGAATGCCTGCAATGATATGGCATAATACCCCAAGGAAAACATGCGATGCCAAATTGAATACAACATTAACGTTGACCATAAGGTAATGAAATTAGCTGAGACAAGGAAGAGTAAAATTATGGATTTTCTACGACTCTCCATCTCTGGATCGTTGCCACTACGAGAAGCGTGAACTCTCCTACGAGCTCTGCTTGTCAATAAAATCTTTCTCACAGTTATTATATTGAACAACAGAATCAAGATGAAAGGGAAACATGGTGTTAGAATATGATGTAGAAACTCAATTGCCACCCAGAGCATAGAATTTAAAACATTTTCTCTCATGTAACAGAACCAGGGTAAGTTGACCTGCAAATAATTACCTGATAACATGAAATACCAAAAAATATTCTTCATGCAGCTCAAAGCTGTTACAGTTCCCACAACCATCGTAGCTGTTCTTTCCGTGCAGTATTTACTTTTCAGCTTCGGGCAGCAAATGGCAACAAGTCGATCAAAGGTGAAAGTGACGGTGTACCATACGGAACAGTCAGTGATTGCATAAAGTAGGACAGCATGGATATTACACACAGGGATATAAATCAAGAAATGAAAATCTTCTCGGTAAACAATTGGAATGTGTCTGAATATGAGATCGAAGATAATAACCAGTAAGTCTGCAATTGCCATAGACACCAGATAGAGCGTGACACATTTGGATAGATCACACTTCCCGCGGGACAGAATCACAATTGTCACTGCGTTCACTGTGAGACAAAGTACAAGGACATGCATGAATGTTATCTAGGAATCTGGGGGAAAAAAAACTTCAAGAGTAAATAACAAAGAACACCACAGTTCCGCATCAGGTTCTTCAGCCTTCCAAACCTACACTGCCATATTTTGCCCTTTCTTCTAAAATTGCTTCAGTTTGAGGACCCATAACTCTCTTTTCCCTTCCCATTCATATCTTCGTCCGTATGCCTTTTGAGTGCTGCGATTGTGTCTGCTTCAAGCACTTCGTCTAGCAACGTTTTCTCAGCAGTCATCACTCTGTGTGTGAAAGTATTGCCTTCTGCATCGCGTCTGAACTTCCCATCTTGCATCTTGAAACTGCGTAATTCACCCTTTACACAGGGGAAATGCTTCATATTTTCCACTCTACCAATGCCATTCACGAACTTATGAACTTCTATGCTGCAGCACCCAATCTGCTGCATTCCAGTGAAAACAATTCCAGTCTAGCCAATCTTCCGTAATAACATAAAATGCCCCATACCCGGCAACACCCTCGTTATTAATTTCTACACACTCTTCAAAGCATCCTTGGCATGTGCCAGAACTTTACACAATAGATTAGGCATGTCAAAACATAGATAAAATAACCTTTGCCTTTACTGAGTGCCATAGACAATTGGGTGTGGTAGGAGTGAAGTATATGCATAATGTGAAGAGTGTGAGAAACTGATGTAATTGCATGTATTTTTCTACGGATATATGGTGCATGTACAGAGGAGAATCAGCAAAAGTGGATGGGTCAACTTCCAGCAGAGCAGATTGAGAAATAAATTAATTTAGTTTGATTAAGGGTTTCATGAAAACAAAGCTGTTTCAATCGATGCGGTGTCATTAACCATGTGACAGCTCTACAACACAATTGATAAAAGAGGACGGACTGGCTGTACGAATATCTATTTTAACAACAAGTCATATCCAATGGAATGCGTACTTACATTATGAGGAAAGATTGTCCTAATAAAGGTTTTCAGATACTGCAGGGAAGAATTCCAATCTTGGAAGAGTCAGTAATTAGATAAGAAAATAGAGTTGATGAAGAAACAGCATAATAACAGGAATTCGGATGATCTAGATTGGGAAATAGAACGGAAAATGTCTCCACAGGTATGCAGAAATGAAGTGGATTTTTATGTGTTATTCGCGCCAAGACGAAACTCACCATGTACATGCTGAAACGTAGGAAGGGAGAGGTTGTTTACTCTGGACTATCTGGTTGTGTGCTTAATTGAAAATGGATGTCTCTGGGTATTTTAGATAACAAAAATCTATAATTCTAAGGCCTAAGCAACATTTCTAAAAGAACAAATACGATTTGTGTGTGACGATTCGAATCACATCTGGAATGCAGTGCTTTCAGCTTGTCTTGACATAAAATACAAGCTAATGTCTTGGTTATTTGAATGGCATGTTTTGAAAGGGGCTAGTTTCATCCTTGACTGGGGTTTACCTAAAATCCACCATTTCAAAGAAGACTCTTAATTGGCATTGTTCATAATCGAATACTTGTCAATCTATCCAGAATGTAACTAGCCGCATTCCGTTATTGCTGTTTCAAGATCTCTGTTGGCAATTCTGGTATCATTAGGTTAAATATAATATGAAAAAGTGGAACGCAACTTCTATAACAGTTGCTCCAGAAAGCACTACAAGTTGCAGAGCACAAGAAAGCTTCATCAGACTCTCCGTTGCGGGTAATGCTTTCTTTTATTCTGTTTAACAGTGCTTAAGTGGTGTGACGTTGAGTTTAGTTTCTGCAACCACTCTCTGTTAACATGAGTCACGATGAAGAGCCAACACTACTGGGAGAACCAAAGGATATCCCATGCAGTTTCTCCATGCTTTCAAAATCCCCAGAATTAAGTGGCATATGCAACGTGAGAAAGACTTGCACGATGTAATGTTTTTAAAATGTGCCCCAGGCGATTTTTTTAAATATAAGGGAGCATGCAGGTGCTGCTGCAAGGGAATGGAATGTGCTGCTTTAAGTTTAACAAACAATGGTAGGCAAATCTTAGATATGGAAAGAGAGACAAAGAACAAATAAAATTTACAACCCACGTACAAGCCTTTTTGCCCACCAAGCCTGAGCCATTTCCAAATTTACTATGTGTACCCTAAATACGAAGCATATGTATCCCTTTGCTCCCCACCTACTCATGCATCTGTCCAGATGGATCTAAAATGAATCTACCGAGCCTGCCTCTACCACCTCTGCTGGCAACGCGTTCCACAAGACCATGACCCCCTTTGTGAAGTACTTGCTGCTTGTATCCCCCTTAAACTTTCCACCTCTGACCTTGAAACCGTGACCTCTCCTTATTGAATCCTTCATCATGGGAAAAAGTTTGTCCCTATTCACCTGTCGATATCCTTCATGACTTTTTAAAACTCAGTAAGGTATCCCATCAATCTCCTATTTTCCTCATGAAAACAAACCTAACCTACTCAACATCTCTTCATAGCTAGTACATTCCGTACCAGACAACATCTTCGTCAACATTCTCTGTGCTTTCTCAAAAGCGTCCACACCCTTTGGGAATGTGGCGACCAGAACTGTGCACAGTATTCTGAAAGCGGCCAAACCAATGACTTGTACAATTTTAACATGATTTGCCAGCTGTTATACGCAATACTCCATCCAGTGAAGGGAAGCATACCGTATGCTTTCGTGACCTCTCTATTCACCTGTGCAGCAACTTACAGGGTAGATTGGACCTGCACTCTCACATCTCTCTGCCCATCCACGTTTCCCAAGGTTCTTCAATTCATTGTATAATTCGACTCGAATTAATTTTGCCTAAATGTATCACCTCACATTTGTCTGCATTGAAATCCATCTGCCACTTTTCTGTCCAACTCTCCAGTCTATCTATATCCTCCTGTATTAATTGACAGTCCCTGATGCTTTCTGCTACTCCAGAAAACTTTTCTGACATCTACAAACTTGCTGATCATACCAATGGTGCACTCTTCCAGATCATTTACGTACATCACAAGCAACAATGGCTCCAACACTGACCGCCGTGGAACACCACTGGTCACCTTTCTCCATTTCGAAAAACACCCTTCAACTACTACTCTCTGTCTCCTGTTGCTCAACCAGTTCTTTATCCGCCCAGGTAGAACACCCTGCACACCATGTGACTTCACTTTCTCCATTAGTCTACCATTGGGAACCTTATCAAACGCCTTATTAAAGTTCATGTATATGACATCAACAGTCCTTCCTTCATCTATCAACTTGGTTACTTCCTCAAAGAACTCTATTAACTTAGTAAGGCACGTTCTCCCCCGCACAAAAAAAACATGTTGCCGATCACTGATAACCACAATCTTTTCTAAATATATTTACATTCTGTCCAGCAGTACCCTCTTCAGCAACTGTCCCACCACCGAAGTCAGGCTTACTGCTCTGTAGTTTCTCGGGATATCCCTACTATCCCTCTTGTATGTTGGGGCAAAATGATCAACCTCCAGTCCTATTGCACTTCTCCTGTGATTAAGGATGCTACAAAGATATCTGTCAGTGACCCAGCTATTTTCTCTCTCGCCTCCCTCAGCAACGTGGGATAGATCACATCCGGTCCTGGTGTTTTGTGCACCTGAATAAGCTCTATCCTACCCAACACATCTTCCCTACTTGTGACATCGTAATCCAGAATAATCAAACATCTTTCTCTAATCTCAAGATTCATCATGTTCCTCTCCTCAGTGAACTTTAATGCAAAGTAATCAATCAGAATCTCACCCATTCTCTCAGTTTCGACACACAGCCTTCCTTCATTATCCTTTACTGGGCCAATCTTTTCTCTTTTTACCCGCTTGCTTCGTATGTAAGAATGAAATGTTTTGGGATTCTCCTTAATTCTGCTCTCTAAATGTACTCGTTTTAGCCCGCTTTATTCCTCCTTTAAGACTTGTCCTACTCTTCCGAAATTCCTCCAAGGCCAATTCTGTTCATTACTGCCTAGATCTTATATACGCTTCTCTTTTCCTCTTGGCTGGTCGTACAATTTCTCCAATTATTCACGTTTCACGAATCTTGCCCTTCCTATACTTTGCCTTCAACGGACCTTGACTCTCCTCCACTATCTTTAACCTATCTTTGGAAGCTTCCGACATATCAAAGGTGGACTTCCCTTCAAATAGCTGTGAACAATCCACATTTTCGAGGTCCTGCGTAATTTTGCTATAATTGTCCATGGCCCAGTTTAGTACTATTCCCTTAGTTACTCTGTCTTCTTTATTAACGAGTATTTAAAAACTTAAAGAATTGTGGTCACTTTTCCAAAAGAAATCCCCCACCTCAACTTCTACGACATGTTCTGGCTTGTTCCCAAGTAGCACATCCAATGTGGACGCTTCCAACGTCGGACCATTGACATGCTGCTCTAGAAAAATCACCTGGGTGCATCTTACAAATTCGACCCCAAATAGTCCTCTGACTCTACGTGTATCCCAGTCAATGTTGGGAAAATTTAAATTTCCCACGGAGAATGAGTTTGTTGTGACTATCATGCATTTATATTTGAGGCATTAATGGGTAAACACAACCCTGGATTGGCAAATGAAACACTCTGGTTAGGGGAAGATTGATTTTGCACCATTGCTTCTGCATGAACTCTTCCAAATCCGAAATATCGGAGCTTCTCGTTGAAGCATTCCTGATAATTTTACAACATTTTCAGCCGTGCTTAGAGGATCAAAGACTCAAGACAAATTAAAGCTAACATGACTGTGATGTTTTTGCCTCATAGAGAATTGACGATCACAAAATACAGAGGAGCAATACTTGAAAACATTGTTTTGAATGATAACTGAAATTTCAGTGTCCCGCATTTTATGACCACCCATAGAGACATTTGCTTCCCATTTTCTTCAAGAAGATAATTTACATTAGAATGGTACACATTTGTCCTCACACAACTTCGTCGATATAGATTGGTGTGCGAATTGTTAGAATAGAAGTAAAGTTGCAGAATGAGGAGGAAATGTGCTAATAATACTGAACTACCCTTGGGTCCTTTTTATCTAGGATTCTCATCCAATTCGAAGTGTTACAGGTATGCCACTTCATTTTACAGCTTCTTCCGAAATGAGCAGCATTTTTTGAAAGTTTAACAGTATTAACAAATAAACAGACTACAAAAGTCTAACTTCATTGAAAATGTATGGGAATGGAAACATTGAATTGGGTGAGGCCACATCTGGGTTTGCACAAAATAATGAAAGCAGAAAGTAGTTTTTTTGGCCAAACGAGAACCTAATGTAGATGCGTTTGTACAGGATGTCAGTTGAACAGAATTGGAGTGAAATGGTACGAGCAGTCGGGATTTGGAAGATGTTTTCTATTTTCCCAATATGTATTTATTGTAAACGAGTCCTTCTGAGAATTGTGGAGTCTCAACTTCAGAAAGGCACACGTGGTCTCACAGTTTGACTCTGGTCGCACAAAGAATCATTGATTCAGGTGGTGAGATGGTGCACCTCGTGTCTGAATCGAGAAATATTCCAAAGGTGGAAGATAGTCTTGTTCAAATTCACCCAGAGCAGAGGAACGGAGCTTCTGTTCAATGTTGAAGAGAATGATTTGGTCTTACCAGCACTGAAGTAAGAATATCAACAAAGAGGAATTTTGAGGATTAAAAATATATGACTTGAATGCTGGCACTGACTACCAATACTACCAGACGCAAATAAAAAGAAGATAGTTAGATAATGAGAGCACGAATACAACTAGCAGTGAATTCAAAAGTTTCATCTGTAAAAAGAATCTCTTTAGGAGCACTAATCGTATCTATAGTGCTGCACTGAAATGCAAGAAAAATAATCAAGATAAGTTCGTTTGATTTATAAATATATAAAAAAGAACAATTATCATGACTTACGAGGAACACCAACAATTGCAAGCATAGGATAGTAGAAGCATTGAAGAATATAAAGTATATATTGGATCCGCCAAGCTACTGACATCCGATTGTAAAATACAGAAAGAAAGTAAACAGTCCAGGATAAATCTCTCTCAATTGGGATCGCATTCCAATTTTTTGATCCAAGTGTCTCAGCACTTGATGGAAACTTCCACGCTAGTATTCGCAGAGCCTGGTGCATTGTTGTACCATACCAATCTGTTACTGTCATATTCTGATCCATTTGTTGTTAAATTTCAATGGCGGGTTTTGGATTCAAGAGGATTTGCAGAAGATGTCGATGTATTGACTCTCAGCTCCTCTTCTGTCGGTCTCAGTCTGTGTCTGTATTCACTTATCTCTGTTGGTGTCCAAGATTTTGGTTCCTCTGATACTGTTGGAAAAATTTATGGCAAGGATTCACTTACGTAGATAACAATCACGCAATCCCCGCTCAATTGATACAAATACAATCCATGGGGACAGGCATTAATTAGTAACCGAACAAATAGTCATGTTATTCTGCTCAATGCAGTGCAGTCGGAAAGGGATTCATGGGAGGAGCCAATGATTCAATTACAAAAATAGCGAAGGGATGAACCTGAATATTTAAATCTACCATGTATTGAGATGATGTTATATGCCAAAGAATTATTGCAGCTATTAAATCAAATGTAGTATTTGCATAAATTGATGCAGTGTCTTGAAGTTACGTAGAGGAGTCACAAAAGTGATGTGGCAAAGTGTATTTCGAAGGATTAATTACAGCAGCTGAAATCAACTGAATAAAGAGATTAGAAATGAATTTGAGATTCACTAAGAAATGAAAACATTAGCTGTGCTCAAAATACTGATGGTTTGTGCAGGTTTGTGAGCCTGGGGATGAATGTAGAAATAGTGAAGGGTTAAGTGCTGGGGACAGGGATAGAGATAGGAAGTTTTATGGGGCTTGTGTGATCACGATAAGATGGAAGAATTGAAGCTGAAAACAAGTATATCGTTCGTCGTTAACATTTTAGGAGTGCAAAATCTCAAATTCTAAAATTAGTTTGGACATTTGAGACTTTAACCAGTAAGGCAAACGAGCAGTCTTTTGCAAGAACTCAGGAACCTTTAGTATATTATAACACTATTGAGGCAGCGACCTGACAGGTGTACCACAGCTGTTGCTTTCTGGTTCAGCTTCGGACGCAGGCATAAACTAAGTTGGTTCGTCTCCATTTGTAAAGCCTCGAGGATATTCCACTCCAGTTTGCAAGCAGTGTAACTTCAAACTTTCAGCTAGGTATCTTAGTCAGTGAAAGCAGTTCTTTATTAATTCGTTCGAAGCCACAAACTTACAGCCTGGTGACTTGATGCATTATGTGATGACTGACCTTTACTATGTGAGATTTAGTTCTAGTTGTGCTACAGACTCATCTTCAATCCATATCTGAGTCGAAAGTGAAGGCATACGCTGATAGAACCTGAATATTGACGTTCTTGAGAACTTTTCTCAGTCCTCAGTCAATTGGCAATGCTGCATTGAATCGAGCATTTACTCATATTTGACCATTTTCTTCTGCTGGGCTGGATGCTTGTAACAGTTCGTTCGCCTGTATGCCTCAAATGCTAAACAAAATCAGGAAATAATGATCCATATAAATTGTATTAAGGTCCGATACAGTAAATAACGACAGATATAAAAACTTTATTTGTAAGTTGCCCCGACTATACAAATTTAATTTAGTCAATTTTTCTTTATTTCATATACATTTACAAGTCCCAGCTGCTATTACATTTTCTTCATGAGGGCTACCAAACTGGGAGTAAACCATCTGTGTCTTATTCAACCTTGAAAATGTAGGCCGTGAACTGAACTCTCCCCACCTTACAAATATATCGTTAAACACAGGGTTCTCTTCTAAGCCTGCTCGAAATCCCATGGCATATTCCGTTTTCAAAGGAAGTGGTGTCACATATTGCTAGAGTGCGAAGATTTTCCATCAACAACTATATCGCTTAACACAAATTTTTCTTCTAAGCTTGCTTGAAATTCATGGAACATTCCTTTCTTCAAAGAAGTGGAGTCACGTATTTTTCAAAGTTCACTGACCTCTATGATCAGTTAATATGAAATGATTACTTAATGATAACTGAATCCAATTGATACAAGAATGTTAGCTTCCGGCATATTGAAAAGTTGTAAAGTACCACTGCTAATAAGAAAAAAGGAAACTCTGTGAGGTGGGGAAGTTTACATGGAGGATTGTGGAGTCCAAGGCAGGCGAGAGATTTATGTAAGATTGAATTGAGTCATATACTTTGAAAGAGGTTTGATTTTATTCATATGATGTCATGGCGAATACAGTGCAATGTATTCATATTTATGGCCATCTTCTTGGACCATCTTAAAACGCAGAAAAATAAGTTTTGACGTGCGATATTAAGGCAGATGAATAAAAATAAAATTGTTCAATTTTACTGTCCATTTCGTGAAGTTCTCCGCTATGGGCCATGGTCCTGGTGGAGAAATAGCAGTCCCTTCAGCATACCCCTGCACTTGGGATCGAAATTGCCACAGTCCGAATCTGTCTTGCCCCACCAACGCCCTCGCTGGTATGAGACTTCGCTGGACTCGCCATTGCCAAAGTTGCTCTGGGTAGTGTTCAGGCCAAAATTCGAGTCTGATACTGCCTGAGTCCGAAATAAAGTGCGAAAAGTATGCCACATGTGACAAGGTTCACGAAAGGCTGTTGCAACTAGAAAATATTGTAAGAACCGCCAAGCATTTTAAGGCTGGAGGACGTTATCGAGTTCGGGAGTGCTGTGTCCATCAGAGTTCACCGTGCAGGTGGAAAAATTATCGCGGTTGACTGGGGCTCCAATCATATGGACGGTTCAAATCACGGAGATATTTCTAACTTTGTGTGAACTATTTGACATCAAGGTTTTTTTTTGAAACAATGCAATACTGTCAGCTTTGATACTAGCTGTGAATTGTATCAAGGACTCCTGAGATGAAGCTTCTTGAAGTTATCATATGCAAGAGCAGATGGAAGTGCATTAAAAACTTTAGTCGAGATGTTAAAACAAACGAAATGGGGTTTGAATTGAAGACGCTGGGTGGCAACATGAGGCATGCAAGCTAGGACATGAGTCGCAACTCTTCACATGCTAAGTCATGAACATCTGTTTGGGAATTGGCTGGATAACACTGAAATAATTGTAGGAAAAGTGACGAAGTCTGTAATCAAATGTCAAGGAAAGAAACCTTTGCCAGTCTTGAATGCAGACAATATACCTTGCACTTATTCCAGTTTTTTTCCCTTTGAGCACGTGGCCCTGGATTTTTGGAAATGCTTCCCTCAGATCTCAACGGCTGATTCCAGTAATGAGAGCTCTTTTCATTCAACCACGGGGTGACTTCCAGCAGTCCAGTTTGGTGAGTTCCCATCTTTGCAGCTTTGACCCTGCTGGGTGGCCCTCTATGGAAGCCTTCTTCAGTGACAACGAACAGTTATTATAATCTCGGACAGTCCCATCTTTTATTGGCTGTCACAGCCTGGCATGACGGTTTCCCACAGCCGGGATTTCCAGCCCAGCATTGTCATATCATTCTTGCATGGGAGAAAGGGAGCACTGCAGTTTCTGGAAATTAGAATCGAAGACTGTGGTGCTGGAGTAGCACAGCCAGTCAGACAGCATCCACGGAGCAGGAAAATCGACCTGTTGGTCACAAGCCCTTGATGAAGAATGAGGAGGTGGAAAAGGGAACCTGAGAGAT